>NC_056727.1:588101866-588246866 GCF_019279795.1 Protopterus annectens | reverse complement strand
AAAAGGGGAAATGGGGCATTGCATATACATAATTGCACCAGTAGAACACACCACTATCTATCCCTCAGAGAATTAAACTGGTTAGAACTAGCACATCACCTAGCTCTTTCACAGCTAACTATAATGTACAGACTTCACTATAAGTCAAACAATTCACAGCCCTTAGCAACTTAATACAATACTACTTCAAAAGAATGTTATGCTCCAGAGAAAAATGACTAATCACTATAACCCAATCATCTAATACTGCAGGTGACTCTCTATGTTCAAATAGTGTAGCTAGACTTTGGAACCACATCCCACTACCACTAAAATCTAGTCAGAATGCAAACTCATTTAAAACACAGCTTCACCAATCACATCAGTGGATTTGCTCCTTTATATAGTCAGGATAAATGCCACAGTAATATTCAGCTTGTCATATAATCATACCGTTTGTTTTCATTCAGAATCCTATACTCTGCAACCAGGCTTTACCAATACAAGAACATTTTTAATATTATCTCCCAGCAATATATAAAATTTAATGACACTGCTCACCACCCCACCTTTATACTTATAATATAAACATTATGATAGCCATATATAATTATCTGTAAATCTGCTTAATACCCCCACCTCTTAAACAATATTAACATTTTCTGCCCTACCAAGTTTCTTCCTTCACTTCCATTTTTTTTTAATTTCTAATCACTAATCACAAACTTTATTAACTATTTTACAAACCCACTAATATACCTCATCAAATGCTTAATGTTCAATGTCTACTAAATTCATAAGAATATTTTATACTGCAATAGTTTATTTTATTTCATATGAATGTAATCTAATTAACAAATGCATATGCAATTATTAATGCATATTACTTAATGCCTGTTTGTGTATATTATTGGATATCTGTTTAAAAATGGTGGTAATATGCTGCAGCTTTTCTCCCTAGGCCTCTGTTAAAAAGTTTTTTGTTTTTCCGATTAAACCCAATTGGACAAACCTGGTAAACAAAAACAAAATAAATAAAATAAAAAATACCTTATTTGTAGCCCAACCCTCCCAATATGCAGTTGTTTGCCCTCTAAATGCTTTTTATTTTATTTATTCTTTATTTACTGGGTTGGTGGGCTGGTCCAAGGACCCTTTTCAGCCATGATCCAGGAATCATGCCCCGATGTAACAGTGTTGAAGAGAAAAATCAAATGCAATGATAGCATCAGAATCACACATATATTGAATGTACAAGTTGTTACTTCTCACAAAGGTAGAGGGCTAGTTTCACAGAAGTTGAAATTGTACATATAGCTTAGTAACGATAGTAGCATCTCACAGTGTTATGTAAAATATTTTCACAAAAGTTCACATCTTATTCACAAAACTTTCACATTTAGCAATTTCACATTTAGCTACATTCAGAGAAAGTGAGAGCAGTAACAGGAGAATCCATTTTAAACAATGTCATGTTCAAATTCTGAAAGACAGCAACAAATGTTTCACAAGTAATGGTCTAAACCAAGTAATCATATATGCAAAGTAGAATTAATCTCTGTTGAGGTATAATATTCTCTAGAGTAATAGAGTAGAAAATTAAGTTATTTATAGTCTTCTTGTCTGCGGTTCTCCAATGTTGATCCCAGCTTATGGGTCCATGCCATCCATCTCTGTCTATGTACGTGTGTACTGTTTGTTTATCTGCTTCTCCTACCTCCTTTAACCATTCTGCCCTTCCCAAACAGACTGCTCACTGTCTTTCATGCCTTACTTTCCTCTTAATATTTATTAAAAGGGTATCTGTCCAACAAAAAAGTGTGCTCTTCTTTTCCCAGCTACCATTCTGTATGGTTCTGCTTGTATGTTTTCCTCTGCTTGCTATTGCCCCTTTTTTACCTTTTTATTATCACCCCCTTCTTCCTCATGTCTATGACAAAATGTGTTAGAACTTTGCCGGCCCTCTTTGGCCTGCTCACAATGCCTGAGATGCAGTGATGAGCGTGCATGTTGACATGTGTAGCCTTCAGAATGCTTCCTTACCTTTCATGTGATGATGATATCACAAGAGGTGTACTTCTGTGACCCTCTCTCTACAATTCTCTAGCATAATTCTTGCCTGTAATGTGACAATACTAATTTACCATATAGACCTTTTCTCAGCATACCGGTATTATATTTATTCTCATACATGGATAGGCAGCTCAAAGTATTGCATATATATGGCCATTTTCAGAGAGGAAGGTCAGAATACCCATTTTGAATTGACAAGCTGCAACATTTCTAAATGTATAGCAGCTTTTGTATTAGCATGCATTTACTAAAGGATATGAAGTCTGAAGCTCAAATGTCTATTACTATGTACAGACTGTAGTCCTCAGTGGTTTACCAGAAAACTGATAATATAACTATGAAGCCAAAATCTAGGCATTCTTAAAAAATACAAACATATGAAATGTGTGCCTATAAGAGGCAGCAGCAGGAGTGTCCTGAAAAATCAGGAAGAGTTGAAAGGTCTGTAGATGAATCTGTTTGGGGGGAATGTTTCAGGACAAAGTTAGGAGGATTACTAGATGACATCAGAGAGAATATTTGAAATGTGACTTGGAGTCACTTAAAATGTTAATTGAGAAACAGGTGATTGTGATGCAGTTTTTGCACAATAAGCAGTATGAAACTCTAATATCTAACATTATTGACTGACTGCAACAAGCCTTGATTTACGAGGGCAGGGAGAACATAAAAGGAGACATCTGGGATATTCTGACAAATCAAGGACAAGTATGGTGTGTGTGTGTGTGTGCGTGTGTCACAGTGAACTGGAGGTTTTCCTGCGCCAATGTGATATATAGGCTGCCTGTAGTAATTACCACAGGAAAGTACCAAAAAGAGGAAATCCAAGGTTCAAACAGTAATTCCAAATCTACTTCTTTGATAAAATGTAAGTGCTTTCGTTTCGGTAATTCAAAACTTCTTCAGACATTTAACACCAAATTTAAAAGTCTATTTAAATCCCTTTAGGAATCACATGATCAGGTTTGACCAATAACCTTCCTCCGAAGTGCACCCCCCCCAAAAAATACGTGGTCTCTTGAATCAAAATGTAATAGACATTAATAAATATCATCAAATAATTGTCAAACACATCCTTATGAAGAATATATATTAGTCATTAACATATTCACAATTAAAAACAATTCGAAATATAAAAATCATCACTATAAATTACATCCGTTGAATATAAAAATCAAAAATATTAAATCACCTTTTAAGTGCCTTAAATTTTAAAACAGGGACTATGCTGGATTGCTCATTTAGGCCAGGCCAACAATAAGCATGCCAAAAAATCTGCCAGTGAATTTCTCTTATTCTCAGAAATGTTTTCCTTGGACCCCCACTTGGGTCCTATTTAATTTGCTCCAATACTGTAAACTTAAAAGTATGCCTAGGGTGCTCCAGTATATGTTTATATAATGCATTAGTGCTTTTATATTTCTTTATTTCATATAAATGCCCATATATCCATTCACAGAGCTTCCATTCAGTTTTACCAATGTAAAAGCTCTCAAATTGTTGGCAGAGTGCCACATAAACAATGGCCTTACTTTCACAATCTGTCCTGTGAGACATCTTGAATTGTTTACCTTTAATCATAAATCTATCATCTGTAAATATGTATTTGCAGTACATGCACCTGCCACATCTAAACATGCCCAAGTTCTTTCTCATTATATTGTATCCAGCCCCCAAAATATTTTTGAGAGTGTGTCTCCTTCTAAATACTTTAGAAGGTGCTTTCCCACTTTATCTCTGAGAGATCTATCCTCACTTAAAATGACCCAGTTCTTATTGAGTATAGCCCTGATGGTGGCACTATCCAAACTAAATGTAATAATAAGAGAAGTCAGGCATTATGTGCTTGTTTTTTCTTCCTGGTCAAAGTCAGTACCATGCCACTGAGCAATGGTGTGAAATGTCCCAAATTCCTTTTATAGGTGACCTCCTGTATCACCTCATCAAGAAGTGATTCAGGGTAACCCCTGTTAAGAAACCTGCTCTTTATTGTTCCACATTCTTCCACAAATTGCTAATCCAAAGTGGTCATGCGGGCAGCACAAACCAGCTGCCCTTTCACCACCACTTGTTTCTGGAAATATGGATGAGAACTGGTAAAATGTAAAAAGGTGTTAAAGTATGTTGCTTTCCTATAAATCCACGACAAGTATTGTTTGTTACTACTGTCCTTAACCAAAGGAACATCCGAATAGGGAAGAGTAGTATAACTATAACTGTAGGTAATAGTTAGAAATGTAGTTGTGCTGTTGATGTAATCAATAAAGCAATCAATTTCTGATTCTTTCCCCTTCCAGACAATAAAAATATTGTCCTAAAACACTGAAAAAGTCTGAAACATGCTTGGTATGGACAATCATGGCTGTATCGGTGTTCCTATTCCAATATTGCTATATTGGCAGAAAGGGATCCTACTGGTGACCCCATAGCCACACCCTCCTTCTGTACATAATAATTACCACTGAACCAGATTAAATTATTCCTAAGAATTGATTCCGTAAGTTCTTCATGCAAGTTGATTTGATCCTGTCACAGACCTTTTTTGCTCAAATAATCCACAAATAACTGGACCCCCATCTCATGCAGAATCACCGTATAAAGGTCCTTAACATCGATGGTGATCAGTATATCATTATTGTCAAATTCCAACTGGTTGATTTTCTCTAGGAAGTGCCAGGAGTCCTTACATAGATTTGCCTTATCTTTCAATAAGGGTTTCAGTTTGATATAAAGAAACCATGCACTGGCACTGGTTATTGAACCCTTACCATCGACAATTGGACAATTAAGTCCCTGTTTTAAAACTTAAGGCACTTAAAAGATGACTTAATATTTTGGGGTTTTGTATTCAACAGATGTTATTTATAGTGATGATTTTTATTATTGGAATTGTTTTTAATTGTGTATATGTAACAACTAACATAAGGAAAGGAAGTGTTTGACAATTATTTGATGATATTTATTAATGTCTATTACAGTTTGATTCAAGAGGCTGCATATTTTTGGTGGGGAGGGCGTGTACTTTGGAGGAAGTTTGTTGGTCAAAACTGGTCATGTGATTCTAAAGGGATTTAAATAGACTTTTAAATTTGGTTTTAAATGTCTGAAGTAGTTTTGGATTGCTGAAACAAAAACGCTTAATATTTTATCAATAAAGTAGACTTGGAATACTGTTTGAAACTTGGATTCCCTCTTTTTGTTTTTTGTGAGTTTTTGATTCTTTATTTTTGCGTGTACCACAGGAAACTACTTAGCATTCATTCAGAGACATGTGGATTAGCTGACATTGAGGTCTTTCCTTTTGTGTCTCATGTGTTTCTGAATTGTAAAATACCACATCACAGAAACAAATCCTTTTTTCTGATGCTCTTGCCATGATATATATATATATATATATATATATATATATATATATATATATACACATATGTGTGTGTGTGTGTGTCAGAGTGAATTGGGACGGGGATGCCCATGCCAACGAGATGCATAGTCCACCAGTATTAACTACCATAGGTAAGTACTTAGTGATTCCGAGACATGCTGATTAGCTGACATTGAGGTCTTTCCATGTTGTGGCTCATGTGTTTCTGAATCACAAAATACCACATCACAGAAACTTGCTGAAGCTCTTACCATCTTTGCTGGGATTCTTTCTGAATCCCTGTAACAGATGTATATAAATGCATGTATGTATGTATATATATATATATATATATATATATATATATGCACACACACACACACACACACACATACACACACACACACACACACAGACACACACACGCGCACATACGCACACACATACACACACACACACACACACACACACACACACACACACACACACACACACACACACGCACACACATATGGGTCTACTTCAGAAAGTCGAAACCCCAGAAGATCAAAGACCACATCGTCAAGGTGAAATGAATGAAAACCTATTTCAGAGAAAGACCAGATCAACTACAATCTTCTCAGGGTAAGTAATCACTCATTCAAAAACTCACAAAACCTAAACCACACCGTCCTCAGCCCACCCAGGTGGGGGCTATGCCCCCCACACTCTCCAATGTGGGGGGCTGTGCCCCCACCCCCCAACTCTATTAATGAAGGCTTAAATTAAATGTCAGTTCTTTTTATAGCTCCTTTTACAGTAACTAACCTAACAGAAGCAAATATATTTAGTTAGTGGATTATAAAATGATGATAAAATATCACTTTTGTCATTATAATTCAAGATACATCTGATCTGCTGCATCAGAAGCTAGGAGCACAATCTGAAAATATTTTACATAGAAATATTGTAGTTTAATTCCCGTAAATGTTAATTAGAACCGTTTTGGAAATACTGCCCTTCATAATTAGTGGGAAATGTAGCCCAGACAGTCAGCACACGTTTTAAATGGGTTCATTGTTCATAGCTCTTTGGATTCTGCTTGCTTAGGAATGTGCTCTATTTGTAAAAACAAAGAATTTGAGTTTTAATACATATTATTGTGAAATAAAAGCAATAGACTCATTTGAATGAATTTCGTTTATGAACAGCAGAGGGAAGACTTGCTCCAGCATAGAAAATAAAAAAGGACCGCATGAAATATTTTCCTTTCAAATTTATTAGAGGGTCAGACAAATGTATCTGTATGCAACTGAATGAGTTGTTTTCTGATATTTTCTGTATTTTAATTATTACCCATTTACTTTCTTATTTGTTAATAAAAAAATATTTGACCTTTAGAAGAAAGAGAACTTACTGTACATAACTATTTATGCTCAAATAGTGCATGTAGACAAAAAAATGAAGACAGCTGATTCTGTTATGTGTGTCTAGTAATTTAGTTATGTAGTGCTGGATGTCATATATTATCAAGTCCCAGGGGAATACATCCCAGAGAAGATTGCCTTCATTGTCACATATAACAAAACACGTGTGTGTGTGTGTGTGTGTGTGTGTGTGTGTGTGTGTGTGTGTGTGTGTGTGTGTGTGTATGTGTGTACTTTGCTGACTAAGCCAAGTTGCCAGTGTGCTTGTTTTAAGAGGAGTAAGAATTTAGATACAGGGTCAGCTGTAATTTACTCCAAGAAGCAAATTAGTTCCATTTTTTCATTTTATTTTAGCCTGTAGGAGCATTCAGTATATGCTTGTTCAGACATATTCAACTCCCTCAGGATCAGCAGCCTTTTAAATGTGCGTACATGTACAGTTTTATAACAAATTGCTCAGCATCAACAGCTAGCATAGTTTAGCTTACTGACCCAAGAATGGTGCCTAATCTCAGTGTGCCTAAATAATAAATTCATCTGGGACTGACTTTCCAGGCTGATGCTGATTAGAGAAAAGCTGCAGTGAAACAGAATTGCATTTTCCCATGAAATCCAGGCCACACCACATAAATAAGTCAGGAAGAGCTGCAAGGTCGATCAAATGGTAGTATGTAAAGCATTTCTTTCTAACAGAGATTGCTTTTTAGAATGCTTAAAACTATACATAATGTAGCAAAGTAGAGCAAGTTAAATTTATGACTGTTGAAGCTAACATTGCTATTAATTCTATGTTGTTATTGTAGATTAATGGCATAGCATTAGGGCAGTTAAACCAAAGCTGAATTTTAAAATCTATTAGCTGGCAAGTGAGTTTTGAATGATAAATGACACTGTAATATTATTTTACAAGAAATTAGTTATGAAGTATCACTAGATGACCAAAAGACAATTGATTTTGCAAATTTAAATGATTTCTATATAATTATGGTATTGGTGCGCAGCTCTTGTTATTCAGGCTGTGATACAGACTTGCTATGTATAAGGACTGATTAACACACACACACACACACACACACACACACACACACACACACACACACACACACACACACACACACACACACACACACACGCACACACACACACACAAGCACTGTGTTGCAAATTGTCAATAAAGTAAAATAAATATTTGGAAATGCCAGTGCATGGCTGTAGTGCTGCAATTATACACCTGGAAAATTGGGACTAAAGCAACATAAAAGCTAACACCTCCTTATGAGAAGATAGACAGGCAGAAAATGGCATCTACATTCACTTGCTTGAATAGGCATGAGCACATGGGTCATGTGAGTAAGTACGTCAGGTATGAGTGTGCAGCCTGTAGATTAATGACATTCAGCAGGCAGTTTTTGTAGATTTATTAGGATCAAATTGGCACAAAAAAGCTACATTAATCATTTGTTATGAAACCACCGTATTAGAAGAAAATGCAAATGAAGGACATAGAAATCCATCAGGCAGAAAAGCACTGAATCAGTTTAATGAGAAGAAAATAACTGCCTTACATTTTTGTTTGAACTTTTTACTTCTGGTAGCATGTCTGCTGAAGAGGACTGTTGCATTACACTGACTCATTGAGCCATATTCAACACGATCTCTTAAACTATTTATTGTATGTAACATCACGGAAGAGGCTAATCATATCCATAGTTTGAATTTGTTAAGTTCCACAGTGGCATTGTCTCAGTGGCATGCTATAAAGCCATGCAAAGTAAATTAACCACTTAAGGCTATAGCTAAGATGGGATGAATGGGACAGCTGCCCTCAGCAAAAACGTTTACAGAGGCGTAATCAGCAAATGCAGATGGTGGGGGAGTACAGTACTGGCACTGCTTTATGAAGCCGTGAGGATATCGTTGCTTCAGAAATGAAGGGTGATACTGCATTCACGGGCTCCTCAGAAGCACTAAAACTGTAGCAAGCTGCTTGGTTCAAAGGAGGAGAAGAGCTGTTTTTTTTTTACTTCTTCACTTTCAGGTGATGGGTGGTGCAGTTTGAAGAACTGCATAGGAGGCCAACCCTGAAGTCCTCGTTAAAAGTCCTGCACATTCTTTCTCAGATGTCAGAAATTATTTTATTGTCTGACTTACCAAATATACAGATGGCTACAATTTGGTGAGCATTGTCTGCAATCCCAAGTGACACCGTCTCCTTTCACCAGCACTTACATATGAATGGTGTAGTAGAAATAACCTTCACTCTAGTGCTGAAAATGTTCATAGGTTCATAGGTAAGTACTAGGCTATCTGCCCGAGGGTATTTATAAGCCCAGCCAGAGTGTGTCAGCTTTCTCCAGCCCATTGATTAATTAACTGAGCCTCTGTCAAGAAGAGCCAATGAAGTGATCCCAGGGGTGTATTTTCTGTTACCCATCCACTCGTAAAGGTTTCTCTTGAAGAGTGTTAGTGAGGGGCTCTGCCTAATGTAGTTAGGAATTTTGTTCCAAAGCATGGGGAGTCTCTGTGACAGGAATCTATCCCTCCAGCATGTATTATTTATTGTTGTGGCGAGGTTTAGCTCACTAGAGCAAATGTCTCACAGTGACTTGGATTTCTTTAGGTGGAGCATGTCCATCAATTCTGAGTTGGACATGGCTTTGTAAGTCAGGCAGAGATCACCTATGAGTAAGCAATATGCCACTGAGTACAGCCGGAATTTTTCCAGTTGGGCTGCATAGGACATATGTTTGAGGCCAGTAATCCTCTTGGTGAGGTACTTTTGTGGTCTTTCCAGCTGTTGGAAGTGTCTTGTGAGGTACATCCCAAATGGGGCAGTGTACTCTGTGATGGGTCTGATGAGTGATGAGTAGAGGGGCACTATAACCTCTTTATTTCTAGATGCGAACCCTTTAGTAATTAGATGGGCTACATAGAAGGATTGCTTAACTACTTTGGCAATATGATTGTCAAAGGAGAGATTACTATCTACCTGGGTCCACAGATCTCTTATTACCTCTTCTGTATTAAGGGGGCTGCCACCTATGTGGTAATTCATGGGTGTTTTGTTTTTCCCAAACGGGATGACTATGCATTTTTTTGCATTTAGCTTGAGACCATGACTTTGACACCAGGTGTCCATCTCAGTAAAGCCCTTTTGGAGAATGTCCATGTCAGCCAGAGAGTCAGTTATGGCTCCCAGTTTGCAGTCATCGGTGAGCTTGGTTAGCCATAGTCCTCCTGTGTTTGCCTGTACTTCTGAGAAGTATATGCGGAACAGTAGGGGTCCCAGGACTGAGCCTTGTGGGACACCACTTGTGACTGGTTTAGGGTCAGACCTGGAGCCCGCTATTCTTATTGTGTGAGTTCTGTCTGTAAGCCAGTTGGCAACCCATCTCGTGACATAGGGGTTTATGTTCAGGCTGGTGAGTTTTTCTATAATTCCTGAGTGGGGAATGGTGTCAAAAGCCTTGGCAAGATCAAAGTAGGCTGTGTGAACCACCTTCCCCTCTTCTATGGCCTTGGTGACTGTCTCGAAGAAGTAAACCAGGTTTAGTAGGCATGATCTGCCCTTAACAAAGCCGAACTGGGTCGGGTCAAGTGTTTGGAGGTTCCCAATGTCTTTGTTAATGAGTTCCATGATGATGCACTCCATAGCCTTGCAGACCAGGCTAGTCAGGCTTATGGGGTGATAGTTACCAGGGTCAGTTGTGGCCCCTTCTTTGTGGAGTGGAATAACAGTTGCTGTGCGCCATTCTATGGGCACATAGCCTGTAGAGAGGTTGAGGTTGAACAGTGTGTTTAGGTGGTGGGTTAGTTCGTTCTGTAGTTCGTGCAAGACGCAGCACCATCTGGCCCCATTGACGCTGTGCTTTTGGCTTTTGAAAGGGCTGTTTTCACCTGTGCATCTGTGATTTCTGGGACACTACACTTTTCTGGTATTGTTGTGGGCCCTTTTGGGGGTGAGAGGGGGGTGAAGTTTGCACTGAATCTATCTGCCAGGATGTTGGCAATATCAGTAGGTTCAGTATATTTTCTGCTATTTTACACTAGCTCAGAGCATATCTGTAAGTTGCCACTTAGATTCTTGACATAGCTAAAGAAGGCTTTGTGGTTATCTTTTGAATCCTTGGCTATTTTTCTTTTGAAGTTAGTCTTGGATGATTTTTATTAGGGACCTTAGTTTCTTATTAATATTGATCAGGGATGTCTTTCCTTCTTGGGATTTGCTTTTTTCTGAACTAGTTTCCACCTTCTATTGTATAGCCTGTTTATGGCAGGGGTCCACCAGACTGTTTCCTTCTCTTAGGGGAGTGAGTCTTGGTTTTGCTGGGGATGGCACGATCCTTGCATCCTTGTAGGTGCTGATAGAGTGCATTTGTAAAGGTTCCTGCATCTTGTACACTGTTATCCTTTAGCTTGGGGGCTGTGAAACGTACCACCTCTGTCTCAAGTAAGGGGAAGTTTGCTGTAGAAAAGTTTTTCACTGTGGTTTCCTTGGTTGGGGGTGGTGGTGTGGTGTGGACATCCAGAGTGATTCGTTTATGGTCTGATCTAACCAGTGATGGGTTGACTTCCAGTGCAGAACACCTGTCGCCCATGTTGGTGATGACCAGGTCCAGTATGTTTTCACCTCTGGTAGGGGAGTTTACCAGCTGATCCAGGGCATTTGAGTTGATAAACTCCAGGAAGTGCTGGACCTGGGAGTTTGTACTTGAGTAGTTTTCCCAGTTAATAGTAGGGTAATTGAAATCACCCAATATCATGGCATTTGATAGGACCTTCATGTTTTCCAATGTCCCCAGAAAGGCAGAGTGGTGGTCCTGGGTCATGGAGGGTGATCTGTAGCAGGCCACAATTTGCATTGCAGATTTGCCTGATGTTAGTTGCACATGGATGATCTCAGAGATATCATGCTGCACCACTAACCTGGAGGTGTGGGTATCCTTGATGAATATGGATACACCCCCTCCTTTTGTGTTTCGGTCCATGTTCTGTGGCCGAAATGTGTGGTATGAGTTGTAGCCCAGTAGTGCTGGGGTGCTCTGTGGAGCCTTGAACCAAATTTCAGTTACTGCACAGATATCAACATTCTCCATACTGAGGAGTGCTTCGAGCAAGTGCATTTTGAGATTTAAACTCCTGGCATTGAGTAGCATAACCCTCATTTTTTTATTTGTGCTGTTTACGGAGGTGGGTTTGACTTTTGAACCTTGCCTAAAAAAAGGCACTATGAGGGTAGCAAGAGCCTTGGCCAGTATTCAAAAGCCTAGGGGTGACAGGTGCAAGCCGTCTCTTGTGAAGCAACGAGGCTTGTCGAGCATGTCGTCCCAGGCTGACAGACACTGGATCCCCTTTGAATGACACCAGAAGCTTAGCCAATTGTTGAAATTGATAATTTTTTCTTTATACTGTGGTATCATTCTTGGTGAGGGCAGGATGCTACTCAGGGTCAGGGTCATACCCGCCTGGGCTACATGATCAGAGAGCTCTTCCATGTCTCTTTTCATGTAGTCCAGGGAGGTACATCTCAGGTCATTCACACCAACATGAACAATGACAGAGTCATATTTGTACTTGTTCTGGAGTGACCTGAGTGCTTGTGTTATGTGGCGGATTCTGGCTCCCGACAGGCAGCTAACAGTAACCTTCTTCTTGTCCAGCCTAGTGAGTGGGACTTCAGTGTGCCTTATTATAGACTATATATGTTAACAGTCTAACATTTGGCAAACTCACCACCATCATCTTTGAACATGACTGGTTAGCAACCGTTAATGAGTTGACAAAATTGTAAATGACCTTGGAGTCCTTACAGCTGATGACCTTTGTATTTGGTATCCATAAACCTTGGCTCTAGATAACAATCACTGCTGAGGTGACACCTTGACTGCATATACAGAAATGGGGAAATGGGGTTCTGGATGGATGGATGGATGGATGGATGGATGGATGGATGGATGGATGGATGACAACTGCCATCTGCAAAACAAAAATTGCTTGCCTGATCCATTGAGGGACTGACCACCATATTAGAGAAGTAACTCACCCCTTCATACACCTCTTATTAATCCTGATGTAGAATGCTGCTCCCTACTCTGTAAGTGATTTAAATGCCATGTGGCACAATTGGAGAATGTGCAAAGCTTCCTCACAAAGAGAACTAAAGGACTTCTAAGCTAGTCTTGTAGTAAAAGACAACAGCAACTCTCTGTCTACTTTATATCTTGTTGTTTTTTAGATGAGACCTGTCCTGACATACATAGCTGTAAAGGATCCCTTATTATTTAAACCACTTGCTTAAAGTAGCCCCCCTGCCCTGTGACCTGAACCAGTGAGGATACTTGAATTCAATAAATATTAATATAATCTGAACTGTGAAATCTGAAAACATCATATCTCAAAGACTTCCACATTTATCAAATAAACCCTCCTCTCAAATTAAGCCCATCAATTCATATCATCAAGAAGGAATTGGATGACTACATGGGTACTTGCATGTTCCAAAGTGGGATCCATGGCAGCAAGCCAACTGACCTTAAGTTTTTTTCTAGACCTACGAGTGTATAAACCTATGGTACCTTGAAATCATAATGCACCTAAATAATAAATACTGCTTATCTCCCAGGTAAGCCACATGACTGAACAAATGCTTAATTACCAGCAATGTTTTGTGTGCGTGTGTGTGTGTGTGTGTGTGTGTGTGTGTGTGTGTGTGTGTGTGTGTGTGTGTGTGTGTGTGTGTGCAAATATATATTACTTAAAACTGCTAAAAATATAAACAGAATTTCAATGCACAATGTAAACAGTGAAAGAAAGTTATTTTGACTCTCTCTTCTCCTTAAGCTGGAAACACGTTAAGACAGCTACAGATATTGTATTAGCAATATCTTAATTTCTCATCAATACCACTGCCATAAAATGCTCGTGCATTTAACCAGAACTGGTACTTCAAACAAACAAACAAACAAACAAACAAACAAACAAACAAACAAACAAACAAACAAACAAGCAAACAAACAAGCAAACAAACAAACAAACAAACAAATTAAGGATCTGCAGTATCATCTTCAAAAGTGGATCATGATCAAATGGGGCCCTAGAAAGGGTTATGGACTAGTCCCCCAAGCCATATCAGTATCCCATCATTTGATGGTGACCCGCCCCACCCCCAATTACCATAAAATACTGATTAAACCTGTCATTGTCCATACTGTTTTCTTCTTTATCTTCACAATGATCACAGAGATTTGGGATTAATTTAAAACTTTTTTCAAAATGTACAGTAACAAATAAGAACAAAGTTTTAAATATTCGAACACCACATGGGTGACACCAAATAGTCGAATATTTAAAACCTCGCAAGTGTGAATGGAGATAGCGGTAGGGAATTCTTCCCTTTACTTCAACCTAGTGCGATCTCGAAGTTGGTATATTTAAGTACCTGGGGTTTTGGGGGGTGCAGGGGGGCTTGGCTCCCTGCTCAGAGAGATCAGGTAGGTTTTTCTTTTATTTTTACATTTTTTATTTTGGTTTCGATGTTTTACAACTTCGCTCATATGGTGTCACCCATATGATGTTCGAAGTTGTAAAACGTCGTTCTTATAACATAGACCCAACAAAACAAAACCACTCTCATATTGAAAACAGACTTAGCATGAGCAACAGTAAACTTCTCTTCCCACGACACTTTCACTTATTGAAAATCCACTTGACAATCCATTAAAGTACAGGAGACATGCTGTAATTTGTAGTAAAATAGCATGTAGTGAAATGCTAATTAGCAGCAACTGTATGTGAAAGGTGCAGGAATTCAAAAGACAAATGTGTATCACAATTGCTAACAGCTTGGACAGATATCTCTTTTCAGAATCACTGTTGGGTAAAGTGATTTGAGTCACACAGAAGACAAATAATAGCTGGGGGAATCAAATCCTGCACTACAGGAAGCAGCTCATTAACAGCTCATAACTTTTTTCATCTACATTAAGTGCCAGACAAACTGTTGCAAACCAAACACAGTGCATTTCATATCCATGTGCTTGCAAAAAACACTCTGAATTAAAAATCTATTCATAGTTAAAATATTAACATTAAACTTGTAGACTTCATGCTGTCCAGTTTTTTTTCACAGCCAAGTAGTAAACACACTGTCAACAAAATGAGTAAAAAGAGGATAATTGCTAAAGAACCAAAAAACATGATTCTTACAGTGATGTTCTGTTCACTACAATCCATTTCTTCCTTTTCATCTTAACTAGTCTGGGATAGCGGAACCAAGTGCTTATGCACAAACGCACACACACACTCACATGCACCCATGCCCAAAGACACACAAACATGCCCACCAGTTACATTCCCTCATATGATTATGTACATATCAAATGTTTGTTTGCAGTCAAGTGAATAAATAAATACACAAGTAATGACCTAGAAATGTATTTAAGCTCACTGATGGGAGAACCAACTAGTCCAACCCATTGCACCCCCATGCCCTCACAACCTCTTCATGGGTTAATAAGTTCATAATTATTTACTAGGCTATTAACCCTGTGAGGGTATTAAGAAACCCAGCCTTGAATTCCCATGGTATTTATTTGTCTTTATATTTTGCAATATGAATATCCAAAGATGGGTAAAACAGGTGTATGTTGGGGTAATTACATTACAGATGTATTCTGCTTTATGTGAAGTGGAAAACTGTTCCATAGACCTATACCTCCAGCACGTTCTTTTAATTTTGCAAAAGTGATTGAGGTCTTTTGAGTCTGTATTTATGATTCCATTGGACTTATTAATTTGGCCTGATAGAATAGGGTCTACATGAAAGGCAAAAGTTTCTTTTCAACAGCCTGCATGATACCAAGAAGAGAGACAAGGCTTTGAGTCAGTCTCCTTAGTTTTTATGATTTAGGGCCTGGATTTTTTTAGTGAGAAGGCATTATGGCTTCTCCATTTGTGACATGTATTTGAACAGATGCATACTGAAAGGATTATTGTACTGAACAATTGGCCAAATGACTGCCAAGTATAGTTAAAAAAATACTTCCTTGGATCTGGACACCATACCCTTTGATATAGACTGTGTGATGAAAAAGGATTTCCTTACAATACTGGACATGTGGTGATCAAAGGACAGTTCATTAACATGTGTTCTCAGATTTCTAACTATGGAATACATTTTGGGGTGGGGGCGTTTTTAATGTGATAGTTGCAAGGGGACTCTTGCATGCAAAAAATAAATAATTATAAATTTATTGGCATTTAGTTTTAGTCCATGGTTTTGGCATTAACTATTTGTTTGGGATAGGCCCGGTTGTAGGATCCTGGAGCTCTTAGGGAATTAATGTTGGCAGCAAGTTTGTAGTAACCTTAACTCAAGAGCCAGAGATAAACAATTGAAATCAGGAACAGATTTTAAATATTGATTTTACATAGTTAGAAAGTAGACGACACAGGAGGTGATGCATTAGCAAGCATTTTTCTGAAGGGTATGAAGATTGAAACTCACATGTTTGCCATTATTTATTGACTGCACCCCCCACAACACTTTACCAGCAAGCCACAAATGATATGAGTGACAGACTGAACATACAAATAGCCCTCAATTATAGCCACTTGTATGTCTCCATATATCATCTCTCTATATCATATCAAGTGAGTGAATACATTCATAAATTATTATCTAAAATTATATAAAGGTAGCACTGCTCAATTCTAAAAGCCTAAACAAGAATTTGCACTGCTTACAGGCTGTCCTAACTTCTGAAAATAATCACATCTTCATAGGTACTGAAACATGATTTCAGAACAGTGGTAGAACCACCGCAGCGCAGGGTTTCCGTGCCTACCACTCCTTCTGACCTATCACCAAAAAATACTGTTTTAGTTGATGGGGAATGTCCATATTATTAAGAAGCCATTTCACCTCCAGATTCTTAAGGCAGGGCACAGACCTTGAAATCATCCATGCCCTCTTTGAATTAAATAAAACTCCATACCATATCGCAGCCAGCTACTATACTCCCTCCATGTATCTTAAAGCCTATGAGGCATATACCCACAAGGCATATCTAAAGAAATTGATTTCCCTTTCTACTGAACTTAATAGTATTATTTTTATAGGACTTCATCTATTCTTCCATTAATGGGGACTCCTACACCACCTCCAGTAAGTATGCTGAGAAATTCCTTGAATTCATAAGTGCCAGCTCCCTGGACCCGGTTCTCACCAATATTGCCCCTATACTTAATGCCTACAGTTGCTACATCTCTGGTTAAATCTAACCACTGTTCAGTAACACTCACTATGAGGTAAAACCTGAAATACCACAAAACCCTTCTGCCTTCCCAGACTGCATCAAGGCAAACCTAACCCAACTAACTGATGACTTGATGAAATTTAAGCACCCTCCCCACTTAGATTACCCCATATCATTTGCAGTCACATTTGGAATAACTTATTTGTCTACCTCATGACATGTATCAAAGCACCAGTCCCCTAAAAGTATAAATGTGACATCAAATTCAGGAATAAATCTCTATGGTGAAACTCTAGTATAAATAAATTATACAGCAAGAGGATGAAGGACACAGACTGAAAGAGCAAACTTAGTCCCCCTTCAGCTAGACTAGAACTGAAAAAGATTAACAATGAACTTTAAGCATGAATTGAAAATTTCCACCTTTGCCAAGGACAATCACAAAGCCTTTTTGGGTATGTCAGAACCTTAGAAATAATGCCAAGCAATGCTCACTGCTAATATATAACTACTACTTACTTATCTTATGATGTCATAATAAACATAGTAATGGACAGAACCTAATCTATTCGTGTTTGAGGAAAGGTTTCAACAAAAAGGTAGTCAACAGCGATGTCCCCCAGGTATCAGTCTTAGCACTACTTTGCTTTGGTATTTACTTTTCAGATGTCAAGGACAGTGTCAAAGGTCTGTGGCTGACCAATTATCCAGATGACTGTAAACTCAGTCCTGTTAGAAATGCCCAGTCTGATGTCCATGTATTTCAGGAGAGATTAACAGGCACTAACAAGTGGTTCCTTGACCATGGCTTTAAACTAAATGCCATAAAATGCAGCATTGTGTCCTCATGCGAAACAAGGCACCCATGTACCTACCACATTGATAATACAACTGTAAACTCTGACTTAGTTATTAGGAACCTGGGCGCTTATGTTGACAGTGAACTATTCTTTGATCATCATGTAGCCATTATTGTCAGGAAATCCTTTTATTTGACCAGACTAATCACCAGGTGTAAATCTTCTAGGTTGAAGGAAGTTGCCATCCTGCCATACTCCTCCCACATCAGGCCCATAACTGAGTATAGTGGCTTCTTTGGTATGCACTTGTCCAGACATACAACATAGTTTGAGAGATGATGGTGCTTCCTTACTAAGACAATGAAAGCCGTGTCATTCTTGTGCTATCCAGACTGCCTTAAAGCACTCTCTGTCTTTTCAGTTTCATACAGACTCTTAAGAGAAGATCTCTGTGCAGCATATAGAGCCTTGGAGAAACCAACGCTATGCAGCCTCTTATATATTTCCAAAACAAATGGCACCTATAACACTTGCTCAAGAGACTTAAATTTCCACTGAAAAATAAATAAGACCAGCTGACAGGATAGATATGTATCTCAGAGCATCCCTCTTTTATTAAATAGATTCCCTTTGGATTTAAAACAAATCACTGACCCTCTTTAAGCATAATCTGGATGACTGGATAAGTAGTCATAAATACACCCCAGGTCTGGCCCTTCAAGCTCTTAATGAAAGGGATCTATGCTAGTTATTAATTATTTAGGTAAATGGGTAGTATGATTTGGGATATGAGGCTAGGATACAAATGGTACACTGGATAACTTAACTAGTATTAACCTATGAACTAATGCATAATGACCCAAAATGTATCTTAGCTTGCTCTCATTGAAAAGAGTAGAAACTGGTTATTAATTATTCAGGTAAATAGGTAGTATGATTTAGGATCTGTAGCTAGGATGCAAATGGTCCACTGGATGCATTGCTTCATATTAACCAATGAATTTATGAACCTATAATGGTCCAGAAGTGTATTTTCACTTGCTGCTGCCAGAAAATATGGTGTAAACCATTGGACCTTCCCTCAGTCCTGTCAACTTCTTAGGTCAGTAAGTATCCAGCTATGCTTTTTTCCCACTTTCTGAAATTTAAGTTTTTTGGCTTGCTAAAGTTTATATCTGTATTAGAAACAGTACTTAGAACACATCTAGAGCCTGTTTACTGCATTTCTTGTGTTACACTTAATTTAAAATAATTTTTTTCTCTTAAAATTGCATTTTACCTGACTTTGGCCTAGCACTCAAGTGTGGAGTCATTTATTGCACCGTTGTGAATATTTTGGTACTTGTGTATCTCTGCTACCTTTAAACTAAAACAAAAAAAGAAAAAAACAAAAAAATCTTGCTTTTTTCCCACTTTCTGAAATTTAAGAAAGTTCAGTTACATATTTGCTGTTCTGAACTGTTTGTAAGTTTCTTGGAGGCCAGTGCTTGCTTGGACTAAAGGGAAGTCTCTGTGTTCACCAGTGGCAGTGGTTAACACTGAGCAGCCAGCCTGCCTGTCCCTGTAGGAGTAATTACTGCCTAGAAGCTGTAGTTTTATTGGCCATTTTGGGTCAATTCTAAACTCCTTGATCTCTCTCTCTCTTAAAACCCTGCTGCCTCATGGTTTTGGCGTCTTTCCAGGCTTGTTAGTTGTTGCTGAAGCACCTACCAAGGGGAAAAAATGCTGAGAGAAGAAAGGAGCCACTTTTGAGATTTTAAGTATTTTCTTCTGATTTTTTGTTTAGAATTACTGCTTTGCCGCCTACTTTTCAGTGTTTCCTGGCTTGCTAAAGTTTATATCTGTATTAGAAACAGTATTTAGAACACATCTAGAGCCTGTTTACTGCATTTCCTGTGTTGCACTTAATTTAAAATCGTTTTTTTCTCTTAAAATTGCATTTTACCTGACTTTGGCCTAGCACTTAAGTGTGGGGTCATTTATTGCACTGTTTTGAATATTTTGCTACTTGTGTATCTCTGCTACCTTTTAACTAAAACAAAAAAAGAAAAAAAAACAAAAAAATATTGCTTTTTTCCCACTTTCTGAAATTTAAGAAAGTTTGGACATTTTGCTACTTGTGTATCTCTGCTACCTTTAAACTAAAACAAAAAAAGAAAAAAACAAAAAAAATCTTGCTTTTTTCCCCACTTTCTGAAATTTGAGAAAGTTCAGTTACAGATTTGCTGTTCTGAACTGTTTGTAAGTTTCTTGGAGGCCAGTGCTTGCTTGGGCTAAAGGGAAGTCTCTGTGTTCACCAGTGGCAGTGGTTAACACTGATCAGCCTGCCTGTCCCTGTAGGAGTGGTTACTGCCTAGAAGCTGTAGTTTTATTGGCCATTTTAGGTCAATTCTAAACTCCTTGATCTCTCTCTCTTAAAACCCTGCTGCCTCGTGGTTTTGGCATCTTTCCAGGCTTGTTAGTTGTTGCTGAAGCATCTGCCAAGGGGAAAAAATACTGAGAGAAGAAAGGAGCCACTTTTGAGATTTTAAGTATTTTCTTCTGATTTTTTGTTTAGAATTACTGCTTTGCCGCCTACTTTTTGGCATTTTCTGGCTTGCTAAATTTTATATCTGTATTAGAAACAGTATTTAGAACACATCTAGAGTCGGTTTACTGCATTTCCTGTGTTGCACTTAATTTAAAATCATTTTTTTCTCTTAAAATTGCATTTTACCTGACTTTGGCCTAGCACTCAAGTGTGGGGTAATTTATTGCACTGTTGTGAATATTTTGCTACTTGTGTATCTCTGCTACCTTTCAAATAAAACAAAAAAAAAAAAAACTAAAAAATCTTGCTTTTTTTCCCACTTTCCGAAATTTAAGAAAGTTTATTTACAGATTTGCTGTTCTGAACTGTTTTTAAGTTTCTTGGAGGCCAGTGTTTGCTTGGGCTAAAGGGAAGTCTCTGTGCTCACTAGTGGTAGTGGTTAACACTGAGCAGCCTGCCTGTCCCAGTAGGAGTGGTTACTGCCTAGAAGCTGTAGTTTTATTGGCCATTTTGGGTCAATTCTAAACTGC
The DNA here is from genome assembly GCF_019279795.1 of Protopterus annectens. NCBI lineage: Eukaryota > Metazoa > Chordata > Ceratodontiformes > Protopteridae > Protopterus > Protopterus annectens. Next base: position 588,225,931 of record NC_056727.1, on the reverse strand, counting down.
TTGATTTCTCTCTCTCTTAAAACCCTGCAACTATCTTTTTGCGCGGTCTTGCGCACAGAGCAGCGTCGGGCAGCGCCGCTTAAACAGGTTTAAACTATCCCTGGCTCCACAAAGTCTGCTCTTCACTTTTTCCCTTAGAACTGCTCTAAATCTCTAACTAAGCACTCTATTTTCATTCTAAAGCCCTGCACTTACTCGTATAACTAATCTCATAGGTAAACACAAACTAAAGCACTACATCCTCTTATACTCCTTCTAAGCACTTGCTCCCTATTTCTTCTTTCTGATCAGTCAATAAGTAGTTCCCTATATTATTCAGGCATGTCCAAAGGTCAGTTTCGGGTTTACTGTCCAGTCCAGCTGGTGAATCTGGGAATCTTGAGGCAATGTTACAACTGCCTTATGTATACAGACCACCCTCTCCTCCTCCCAACAAGCTCAAATATATGTGAGAGATGCAACTATATAGCCAAACTGGAGGCTAAGCTCTCTCAACCCAGTACTGGCACAGCCTGTCAGGAGGAGAAGGTAACCACACACACCACAAATCCAGTCTCACATAGAACTATCGCATCAGCAAATCAAACACATAAACACACAAAAACATACTCAGAGGCTCTAAATAAAAATCTGCCTAAGCAGCAGAGACCTCCAAAGCAGACATCCAAGCAACACCTACCACAAAACAATATCCGCTTAGCACATAGCTCACAAAGTCAGTGTGTCACACAGTCACAGCCCTTAAGGCTAAACAACACACCTAATACACTTGTAATAGGTGACTTTATTGTCAGACACACTGACGTCCCACTCACCAGGCTGAACAAGGAGAAGGTTACTGTAAGCTGCCTGTCGAGTGACAGGATCCACCACATAACACAAGCACTCAGGTCACTACAAAGCAAGTACAAATATGACTCCGTCATTGTCCATGCTGGTGTAAATGACCTGAGATGTACCTCCCTGGACTACATGAAAAAAGACGTGCAGGAGCTCTTTGATCATGTAGCCCAGGTCGGTATGACCCTGACCTTGAGTGGCATCTTACCCTCACCAAGAATGATGCCACAGTATAAAGACAAAATTATCAATTTTTAACAATTGGCTAAAGTATTGGTGTCATTCAAAGGGGATCCAGTGTCTGTCAGCCTGGGATGACATGCTCGACAAGCCACGTTGCTTTGCTAGAGATGGCTTGCACCTGTCACCCCTGGGTTTTCGAATACTGGCAAAGGCTCTTGCCTCCCCCATAGTGCCATTTTTAGGCAAGGCTCAAAAGACAAACCCACCCCCATAGACAACACAAAGAAAAAAAAACTAAGGGTAATGCTGCTCAACGCCAGAAGTCTAAACCTCAAGATGCACGCAAATGCTGCTCAACGCCAGAAGTCTAAACCTCAAGATGCACGCACTTGAGACTCTCCTCAGTATAGAAAATATCGATATCTGTGCAGTAACAGAAACCTGGTTCAAGGCTCCTGAGAGCACCCCAGCACTAACAGGTTATACTTCATACCATGCTTTCTGGACCCAAAACTCGGACCGAACCACAAAAGGAGGGGGAGTATCCATATTTATCAAAGATACCCACACCTCCAGGTTAGTGGCACTGCACGAAGCATCGGAGATCATCCATGTGCAACTAACAGTGGGAAAAACTGCCTTTCAGTTTGTAGCCTGCTACAGACCACCCTCCCAAACACAGGAACCTCACTCGGCTTTCCTTAGAACACTGGAGAATATGAAGGTCTCTCCAAACACTATTATATTGGGTGACTTCAACTACCCAAACATCGACTGGGAAAACTACTCAAGGCCAAACACCCTTACCCAACGGTTCCTAGAATTTATAAACTCAAATGCTATGGAACAACTGTTCACCACTCCCACAAGAGGGGAAAACATATTGGATCTGGTCGTCACCAACATGGGGTTTCTATGTTCCACACCAGAGGTATACCCCTCATTGGTAAGATCAGACCGTAAACAAATCTCACTGGACATCCATATTCCATCCCCACCCCTAGCCAAGGAAACCACGGTGAAGAACTTCTCAAAAGCAAACTTCACACTTCTCAAAACTGAGGTGGAATCCTTCAAGGCCCCCGGGCCAGTGGAAAATATGGCCCAAAATGCAGAATCCTTTACAAAAGCATTCTATGGACACCTACAGGAATGCATGGAGCATGCTATCCCAAATAAAACCAAGACTCACTCCTCCAAAGGCAGGAGACCTATCTGGTGGACCCCAGCCATAAATAAGCTATACAACAGAAGGAGAAAGCTACTACATGACAGAGCAAAATCCCAAAAAGGGAAGGCGTCACTGATCAGTACTAGCAAGAAACTACGATCCCTCATAAAATCATCTAAGGCCAGCTTCGAAAGAAAAATTGCACAAGACACTAAAGATAATCACAAGGCCTTTTTTAGTTATGTCAGAAACCTGGGAGGCAACTTCCAGATATGCTCTGAGTTAGTGCAAAATGACAAAAAATATACTGAACCCACAGACATTGCCAACATCCTGGCAGAAAGGTTCAGTGCAAGCTTCTCCCCCCCCCAAAAGAGCAAATGTTTATCCCAACAGGGTGTAGCCTTCCTGAGATCACAGATGCACAGGTGAGAGCTGCCCTCTACAAAGCAATAAAACACAGTATCAATGGGACCAGACGGTGTCCCGGGCTGCGTCTTACACGAGCTCCAAGAAGAACTAAACCCTCATATAAAGTCACTGTTCAGTCTCAGCCTTATTACAGGATATGTACCCAAGGAATGGTGTACAGCAACAGTGGTCCCACTCCACAAAGGTGGTGCCACAACAGACCCGGAAACTATTGCTCTATAAGCCTGACTAGCCTGGTCTGCAAAGCTATGGAGTTTATCATCATGGAAATCATAAACAGAGACATTGGGAACCTCCAGACACTGGATCCTACCCAATTCGGCTTTGTTAAGGGCAGATCTTGCCTCTTGAACCTGGTCGACTTCTTTGAAACAGTTACCAAAGCCATAGATGAAGGGAAGGTAGTCCACACAGCCTACCTGGACCTCGCAAAAGCCTTTGACACAATACCCCACTCGGGCATCATAAATAAACTCACCAGCTTAAATATCAACCCCTAGGTCACAAGATGGGTTGCAAACTGGCTCAGAGATAGAACCCACATGGTCAGAATAGCAGGTGCCATGTCAGACTCTAAACCAGTTACAAGTGGTGTCCCACAAGGCTCAGTCCTGGGACCTCTCTTGTTTGGTATATATTTCTCTGAGGTACAGGCTAACACGGGTGGACTATGGCTGATCAAGTTCGCAGATGACTGCAAACTGGGTGCTGTAATCGACTCTCCGGCTGACACAAGCATCCTCCAAAAGGGTCGCACAAAGATGGATAACTGGTGCCAGAACCATGGCCTAAAGCTAAATGCCAAAAAGTGCATAGTCATCCCCTTTGGGAAAAACAAAGTGCCCACAAATTAACACATAGGTGGTAATCCATTAAGTATGGAAGAAGTAATTAGGGACTTGGGGACCCAAGTAGATAGCAATCTCTCCTTTGACAATCACGTTGCCAAAGTGGTTAGAAAGACCTTCTATATAGCCCACCTTATCATAAAAGGGTTCACATCTTGACACTACAACAGTGAGAGCAGCTGTACAGGTTTTCCTTACCAGAGACAAAGGCATACTGTATGCTCTATGTGCACATGGAAGGCACATTCTGAGCATCAACAAGACTGTCAGGACCTTCTGAGAATGCCTGTGGCAAGACTTCATGGCAAATGTGAATGCATTTGGTGGCTACAACAGTTCAGCACAATAGGTCTGCTTCTGGGTTACTAATGTAAAACTGGTTACCCACATGAAAAACCGGGTCATTACACAGGCGGGAATGGGCACAAGTGGAGGCCTTGCATCACTAATCACCCCCACTGACACAGTGGAGTTCTTGGTGTCTCTGTCTGCAGACTGTAAGAGGACACTGATACCTGGTGCTAGCCTGGATGTGGAAGCTGGACTGGTGATGACATTGCATGTCTCTGTCCAGGATACATTACATTACCATATGCTAATACTAATGTGCAGTAGTACACTACTGTCATGAACTTTCCAGATGGTAAACATGTTTCTGTCAGGTATGCCAAAGATGTCAGCGCTATGACATGCACCTCAGGGTGTGTGCATGTGTTCATTCTGTTAATAAAGTGATACATGTAAAGCTGATGTAACAATAGTGTTGAAATGTCACATATCATCATTTATATACACAGGAGTTTCTCTGTATGCCTTTACAAGTCCTACAATTTTGTAGCTAGACATAACACAATAGGACATGCCTGATGTCAGTGCAGATCATTGCCAGATAATGATTGCTGCCTTTTCGTGGTACAGTCAAAAACCACAGTGCCATTCTCAGCAATGGACACAGTCAATGATTTCTTACTGTCCACATCCACTAGCACAGCTGCAATGGTTGTGGAACTGTCTATGGTGGGAGATACCATCCCTGGCAGCCCAACACAAAAGTACACTGTCATCAAATGCTCAAGCAACAACAGTGACCAGTGGTGCCATCTTGCAATGTGAAGAAAACACGAGGGAGTGGTGAGCCAATGCTTGACCTAGCAGTTGCACTGGGTATTTATTTATTTATTTATATTTGCTTACTGGGGAAGTGCACTGATCAATATTGACCAATTTCAGGGTCAGCCCAGGTGAAATACAAAACATTTCTCAAACAAAAATACAGAAATGTAAGGACTAACAAAGTAATTCAGTCTGATTACATAGAAAAAAACGTGTTAAACCAATAGATGTGCAGATCAGTTATCCAGGCACAGACTGATGCCACCAATGCCATATCTGAGATGATTAGAGTGCTGTGTGGTATACTGATGACATATGTGAGGATCTACAGCTATGACTTATATGCACAGGGAGCACACCAACCTGTTGTGAGCACTGGAAGACCATTTTGTGACTATTATAGCCACCATGGGTTATTGTGGCACTGCCCATTAGGGCCACCACCACCATACCCATGGCTATCACTCCTCTGTCTGTACTGACACTACACCCCACAGGGCAAGTACTTCAAGATTGCAGAGTGCCACTTTACTATCACCACCTACTGGTGTTGAGCTTACACTGGCATGATGAAGCTGGCCTTGGAGACATGCATCATATGGCAACGCAGTCAGAGTTTCACAGTTCCATATTGTCCTTGCCAACAGATGTTGATAGTGCAATTTCATGAAGGGGATTCCTTGTGGCCAGAAACAGTCTACATCCTACTGATCTGTGGACTCATAGCATCTGTCACATCCATAGTCATGCCGTGGTCTACCAGTTACTGCAGTTGTGTTCCCCTGCACTGGAAATGTGCGACTGCCCAGATCACCTGGCCACCTGGTCCCCTCAGGAAGTTACACAACCTCACTACACAGTATACATAATCTCCAAATCACTCAGCCATTTTACCCCAATAACATTACCACTTCCCCTAATCTTTTCCTGCCTCCACCTATGCAGATGTTGCTCATTTTCACTGTGCCATACCTCACTTCTACAAATGATGACAACTGTGTCTTGCCCATCTGCTGTGTTAAATGAGTTAGGTAATGTCTGATGCACATCATGGCCAGTCAATGCAATCTAGAGCATAGGCTCAGTGTAGCACTGCATGCTAGTCTTTGATGCCTGTATTCTGGTTCATATTAGCGGACCAGATGCCTCCTCTTTGGCAATGCTGCAGTATATTATGCCCACTTCAGCCTCACACGATGAAGCATGCTTTGAATTTGTAGCTTCCCTGGCAACACTTTGCTTCACCATTCAACCCAATAAGATATTCATGGGGGAGGTCAACTACCTCTGGGAATCCTTCACCACTTCTAATGCAGAAGCCCAGCGATTCCTACACTTTGTTAATACCAACATCCTGGAACAGTTGGACTGTTCTCCTACCAGGGGTACAAACATCCTTGACCTTGTACTCATGAACATGTGAGGCTGATGTATCTCACCCAATGTAATGTCTTTTCTCATCTGATCTGACTACAAGGCAGTATTACTTGAAATAAAAATTAAATCCGGGGATCCAGTGAAATCAAAAACATTCTGGAACTATTTCAAAGCTAACCCCTCTCTACTAAGCAACACGTTGTCTAAATTCCAAGCATCCCCAAACCCAGTAAACCCCATTGCATATGCTGAACTATTTACAAAGTCATTGTGCAGCCATATTGATACTGATATAGCGCGAGCTGTGCCCATTCACATTAAGAATAAGAACCTCAGAAGACAAGCCACCCTGGTGGAATCACAATATCAATCGATTATACAACAAAAGAAAAAAAATATTGGCCAACTGTAGGAGGAACTAAGTCCCCCTGACCGATATAAACAGTGAGCTAAGAGGGTTAATTGATATTTCAAAGGATAATTTTGAAAAAAAAAATAGCTTCTCAGGTAAAGGATAAAGCTTTCTACAGCTATGTCAGAAAATTCAGGGGAAATGCACAAAAATGCACAGAACTTATTGCAAATGGCATCACCGGTGGCCATTGCCAACCTTTTGGCTGACATATTCAGCTCAAATTTCTCCCCCAATCCACCCCTGATAGTCCAAAGGAAACACTGCATACCACAATCCCCCAACCATTACTAGAGAACAGATCATCAATGCACTTTCTAAGGCCAAAAACTCTGCATTGGTGGGCCCCAATAACATCCTAGGATGTTTAATAATTAGCATGAAAAATGACATCTCTGGTCCGCTTGAATCACTTTTTAACTGGAGCCTTCAGTCAGGTTGTGTCCAAGGAATGGATGATGGCTACAGTCATTCCTCTGCACAAAGGAGGTCCAACCACTGATCTTGTTAACTACAGGCCCATAAGTCTTACCAGCCTCATATGTAAGGTCATGGAAAGAATCATTATGGTCATGATAAATGAGGGCGTAGGTAACTTGCAAACACTGGAACCATTACGGTTCAGCTTTGTTAAGGGAAGGTCATGTTTATTAAATGTGGTGGACTTTTTTGAGAGAGTCACCAAAGCACTGGATGGAGGTAAGGCTGTGTACACAGCTTACCTCGACCTGGCCAAGGCTTTTGATACAGTACCCCACTCAGGCATTATAGACAAGATCACTAATTTAGGTATAAACCCTTTTATCACCTGCTGGATAGCCAACTGGCTCAGTAATAGGATCCAGGAGGTCAAACTAGCTGATGCCACTTCCAAGAGGCTAGTCACTAACACAGGCCTTCAGGGCTCCTTACCTGACCTGTCCTTTTGCCATCTATTTCTCTGATGAGGGTAAGGTGGTTCACATAGCCTATCTAGATCTCGCCAAGGCTTTCAACACCATCCCCCACTCTGGAATTATAGATAAACTCACTAAACTGGGTATAAATCCCTATGTCACAAAATGGGTTGCCAACTGGCTCACTGACAGAACCCACACTGTGAAAGTAGCAGACTCCAAATCCAACTTCAGACCAGTGACACGTGGAGTACCACAGGGTTCAGTCCTGGGTACTCTCCTGTTTGATATCTACTTCTCTGAAGTACAGGCTAACACAGAAGGTCTTTGGCTAATGAAATTCGCAGATGAATGCAAACTAGGAGCCATAATCAAAACTTCTAATGATGTGGACATCCTACAAAAGTGCCTCACTGAGACAGATGCCTGGGGTCAAAGCCATGGCCTCAAGCTCAATGCCAAAAATTGTCATCCCTTTTGGTAAAAACTCTGTACCCATGAACTACCTCATAGGCGGTAGTCTACTTAACACCAAAATTGTGATGAGACCTTGGGACACAGGTGGACAGTAGTCTCTCCTTTGATAATCACATCGCTATAGTAGTCAGGAAATCCTTCTATGTGGAACACCTCATCACAAAAGGTTTCTCATCCAGGAAAAAAGAGGTCATTGTTCCCCTCTTCTTGTCACTTATTAGATCCATTCTAGAGTACAACGCCCCTTTTGGTATGTACCTCACAAGACATCTACAACAACTGGAAAGGCTGCAGAAATATTTCACAAAGAGGATTACCGGCCCCAAACAGATGCCCTACGCAGACCGTCTCAAAAGACTGCAGCTTTACTCCGTCACATTTCGCCTACTCAGAGGTGATCTCTGCCTAACATACAAAGCTATGTCAACCTCAGAGCTGTTGGACATGCTCCACTTAAAGAAATCCCAATCCCTCTGAGTTACACACTCTAGGGACCTAAACCTTCTCACCACAATAAACAGAACATGCTGGAGGGATAGATTCCTATCCCAGAGACTTTCCATACTCTGGAACAAACTACCTATCTATATCAAACAAAGCTCCTCATTAGCACTCTTCAAGAAAAATCTTGATGATTGAATGAGAGATAGGAAATTCACCCCAGGGATCACTCCTGTGGCTCTGCTTGACAGGGGTACAGGAAAATAATTTTCTTGGATGTCAAAGCCAGGGTACCTTTTGGCTGGGCTTATATCGGCCCTAGGGCCAATAGCCTAGTATCTACCTATGAACCTATGAAAATGCTGAAGATTTATGGCTAAGTCTGCAGATGATTGCAAGCTGGGAGTTATCATTGACTCTCCTGCAGATGCTAACATTCTTCAGGAAGGTCTATCTCTGACTAGCAAATGGTGCCAAAGCTGTGGTCTTAAATTCAGTTCATAATTGTACCCTTTGGGAAGTAAAGCACCCTGGCTAATTACCATGTTGATAATATACACCAAAGAGTTGACCCAGTGGTGAGGGATCTGGGTGCACACGTAGACCTTACCTTCGACCACTTTGTGGCCGTAGAGGTGAGGAAATCCTTTTATGTTGCGCAACTTATATGTAAGGTAATGGCATCTCAGTCCAAAGAGGTCATTATCTCACTGTACTCTGCCCTGATTATAGAGTACAATGCTCCTTTTGGTATGTACCTGACCAAGCAACTAAAGCCACCTCAAAGGTTCCTTACAAAAGGAAGACAAGGCATAACAAATCTGCCTTTTGCAGAGTGCCTTAAAGCCCTTTCCCTCTAGTCAGTCTCGTATAGATTGCTGAGGGGTGATCTATGCCTAGCTTGCAAGGAATCCACAAACCTGCACTTATGAATCTCCTATATATTTGTAAATCAAAGAGTACCAGAAATACAAGGTTTAGAGACGTAAATTTTGTCTGTGACTAAACAGAACATGCTGGAGAGACCGATACGTGTCCCACAGACTGCCCCTCCTATGGAACAGGCTTCTCATTCATGTGAAGCTGAGTTATTACCCAGTTTAAGTACAACTAGACCAGTGGATGGGGAATAGGAAATTTACACTGGGCCTGGCATCCGTGTCCCTTATGGACAGAAGTAATTTATAAATTCCTGGCTCTCAATGTCCTATTTGGAAACAGGACATCATTATTCTTTTGGGAAAACTTGGCTAGGCTTAGAAAGCCCCCCCCCCCCAGTCATTAACAGTCTACGTATGAATCTATGAATTTATGACAAGGTAGTCAGGGTCCCACAATTCCAAATGGTCTGTGGAAGGGGTACATTTTAAATAATGATAATCATTTATTTTAATATTGAAAACATAAGACATCTCTAACTAGATGAGCTTTAAACAATTCTGGAATTCTAATTTTTAAAGTTTCCCAGTGATAGTGACAGCAGGAAGGTACATTAGCAAAAAATGAATTCCTGTAATAAGTTAGATCAGATAGGTGTGGTGGTTATGGGAAGGATAGTTTCTACATATGAAACATACAGGAAGTGTGTAGCAGGACAGCACCAGCTGCAACTCTTGTGGAATTTTCTTTAATAAAGATTTGGTGTGGTACAGTTTGCCTAGCCTTTGATTAACTTTTAATGTGACGGACTTAGTATGAAGGGTAAATTTGAGTTCATAGTCCAAAATGACCCCAATAAACTTAAGATTCTACAGCATGAATATGGGTGAGTGTTCCAAGGAGTTAAAATCTAAGTCAGGAACTGGTGATGAAGAGATCCATATCTTTGTCTGAGGAATCGAAAAAAAAAAAAAACTGAGTCTGGCAGCAAGATTTGAAAAGTGTTAAATCCAGTCTGAAATACTCTTTCTACATTAGACCCAAAAGAAGATGAACAGATCAGTGTCACATCATCAGCATATTCTGCTAAACTGGCAGCATGCAATGTTTTCACGTTATGCACAAAGATGAGAAACGGAGCAGTGGGCCAAGCACAGATCCCTGAGGAACATCCATAGTGATGAGAAGATGGTCAGAGGTGGTATTATCCCTGTTTACAGCCCGGGACCTGTGCATTATGTAGCTGCTGAACCATTAGTGTAACTAGATAAACCAGTAGGTGAGATTCAACTTAGAAGGATTTGATACTTGTCAATTTCAGATGTCTGTTGATTTGTGGAGCAAAAGACTGGCAGCAATGCAGTTCTTACATTCAACATGTGTATTCTTAAATGACAAGGAGAATTGTGTCAGTTCCATGACTAGAACAAAGCCCACATGAAAATAATGTTAGTAAACCATGAGTGTTAATACACAGATTAACCTGAGAGTCTACAGATTTTTCCAACATTTCAAAAAGAAGACACAGAAGTGCAGTAGGAAAATAGTTGTTGAGTTCAACTGAAGGCCCACCCTTACCTAAAGGGATTATTATTGATGACTTATTGAGTTTGGGAGCATGTTGTTCAGGTATACAGTGGTTTGTCAGAAGTGCAATATGATGGAGATGGACTAAATAGTCACCTTTAAGAAACAGGGTTTTAAGGAATCAGTACCCAAATGAGCAAGGTTAAAAGTTCAGCAAAAGTTTTTCATCAGGTTGATTTGGACAGTGTGATGAAGACTGAGAGGACGGTTACAAGCTGGGATACACACATTAATGAATATAGGTGATGCGCTGAGTTTACACTTTAAGTATTTTATTTCCAAAAACTGGCAATGAAATGTTTAACTCTTTCTGTAAAATTCAGGAAGAGAGAGGTTTTGGACTGTTTTGATTTGTTCGGGTGCAACAGTGCTGCACTCCTCAAAATCATATGAGTATACCCAGTCAAGCTTGCATGTTTGAGCTTTCACCTAGGCCCACGAAAAACAATCTCTACTCACTTGAAAGGTATATTGATGCTACGTTATTAATAACTAAACATTATTTTATGCAAACAACCAAAAAAATGAGACCAGTGAATAACAGCTCTACTTTCCTGAATAAAATTTATTCCACAATACAAATTTCTCTAGTGCCTCGGCCACAGCCTTTAATTTAGGTTTGCATTAATTCGTGTGTTCTACTATAGTTGTATCTAAACATTATTTTATATTAAAATGTGTCAGTTATGATGCAGACCACTGAAGTACCACTTAAAAGTACATTTAAATAAAAGAGTTCCTAAGAAGCATTATGAACACGAAGCAGATACTAGACTACATAAGCACTGTTATTTTATATGAAACAGAGCTTCAGGATCATGAGGCTGGCTGGGTATGTGATATAAACAGAAAGTGTAATTATTACATTAAGAAAAGAAAGCCTAGAATGAGCTGAAACATGAGCACTGGAAAATGTTTAAGGAGAGAGAGGATGATGGATATGGAACACTGTGTCTGTTTAATGTAGATGGATGGAGTGTATGGTTTGAGTTTCTGTAGAGCATGCAGTATGAACTAATATTCCTGACCACTTTCTGCTCTTCCACTAATAACTAACATATCTATAAACACACTTTGAATTTTCTGTTGCCTGCATCAGACGTGCCCATTGAACAATTGTGAAGTGGCTTTACCTGGTCATATTCATAGCATCAACATACCATCATCATACCTCTCAAATGTACCAAATTTCTTGGTTGTTACCAGTTTTGAGGTCCAAATAATGGGGTGCCATGATTCCCGAGTGGCATCCCTTAATTTCCAATTTTCCCAGCTATTTTTTTTAAACTTCATCCTTTTGACCTGACATCATCACGTGCTCGATGACGTCAGCTCCATGAACAGCCTGCCAGCCTGTCGGAATTGGGCTCGGGGGTAATGTGTAAGCATTTCCGGCTGCTCACAAGCTGCAGGAGAATGGAATGGTTCTGCTGCCATTGCTTGGCTCATTATTAAGAGCTGAGGGAATTTATTCAACTTATGAGCTGAAAGGGAATGGAATGGTTGCTTACAGTGTGCAGGAATGGCTTGGTTCGTTGTTTTATTTTTGCAAGGGACTTTTTGTTGAGAGAGCCTTGTTTTATTTTTGCAGTTGCAAGGTACTTTTTACGAGCTGCAAAGGAATGGAATATGGAATGGTTGCTTACAGTTTACAAGAATGGCTTGGTTTGTTGTTTTATTTTTGCAAGGTACTTTTTTATTGAGAGACCTTTGTTTTTATTTTTGCAAGGTACTTTTTTATTGAGAGCTTTGCTGCCTGGTTTTCATGCAGGAATGGCTGCTGCATGCTGCTTTATTTCAAGAGCATTGTTTTTATCCATTGCTTGCATTTTATTGAGAGCTTAGCTGCCTGGTTTTCATGCGGGAATGGCTGCTGCTTTGTTCCATGAGCATTGTTTTCAGCCATTGCTTGCAAGGTAGTGTAAAAAAGAATTGGGCTCGGGGGTAATGTGTGAGCATTTCTGGCTGCTCACAAGCTGCAATGGAATGGAATGGGCTGCCTTTGGTTGGTTTGTTATTAAGAGCCGAGGGAGTTTATTCAACTTATGAGCAAGGGAATGGAATGGTTGCTTACAGTGTGCAGGAATGGCTTGGTTCGTTGTTTTATTTTTGCAAGGTGATTTTTTATTGAGAGCTTTGCTGACTGCCTGCCTGCCTGGTTTTCATGTGGGAATGGCTGCTGCATGCTGCTTTCTTCCACAAGTGTTGTTTTCAGCCATTGCTTGCAAGGTAGTGTTACATTTTATTGAGAGCTTAGCTGACTGGTTTTCGTGCGGGAATGGCTGCTGCTTTCTTCCACTAGCATTGTTTTCAGCCATTGCTTGCAAGGTAGTGTAAAAAACAATTGTCCAGAGAGCTTACCTAGTAACAAAAAAATAAAAAAAGCTCATTTTGTCAGGTAAAACACTGAGGATTACAGTCTGTCAGTATTGCCACTCATTAGAGTTTTTTAGTTCTTATGATTCAGAAAATGCATGTCATGCATGCAACACATTTTGCTTTGTTAACTTTTTAAGTGAATTAGAGTTGCCTAGCATGCTGTTAACATACAGCCTTCTGCAGTCAAAAGTATAGAGATTAAATCCTTCTGTCATTTACTTATGAAAAGACTTTAAGCAAGTTATTCAGACAGTGCTTCTAGTTGTCTCTGAAAGGAGCACTTTGTCCAGTGGGTTTACCTGATTAACAGATACATTAAAGAAAATATTATTTAAAAACTGTCCCTTTTTGTCCTTCCCATCTTATTTTTGGCTTTGTCCAGAATTTTTTAGCAAAGAAGTTGATGGGTATCTTGGTCTTTTTCTGTAAAATGTGTGGCTTTCTGGCAAATTTTTGTGGATTGCAGTAATGACAGGTATAAATTTTAGACCTTGAATCCTTCAGGGTATATTTGCAAATGCAAAGTCTGTTATTTTGGCAACATCCTAAGCATATGAGAAAAAATTGCAATGGGCTACATGGCATGGTTCTGACAGCAATGAGTTAAGAATACTTTATTTATGGTTATTTATTCACTTGAGCTTAAGCCAATATCTGAGGTGTAATTTTGTGTGTGTGAAATGTCCCATTTAAATATATCTGGTGGCTAGAGTGAGGCTCAAACCCTGCACCTTGGGTGCAGGTAACAAGAGCCTGAATTCCCTACCCACTACCACTTGTGAAAGCTGTCCAGGTTTTTGCCTCATATTTCTGTTCTTCATAAAATCTGTGATTTTCTGGATTTTTGTGGCAAATCAGTGAAGGATTGAGTGAATTCACTAAATAATGACAGGCATTTGAATTTCAGACTTCATATTCTTCAGAAAATACATGATAACACAAAACCATTTATTCTAACAATTTTCTAAGTTTATAAGATCAATATTTGAAATGTGTCCCTATTTTTGGGGCTGTATTCCCCCAGACAGTATTGGCTTTGTCCAGGTTTTTTTGTGCTAAGAGGTTGAGAGCTATGAAAACTGAATTCACTGAATATGTTTGGAGGCTGTATTCACCCATTATTGGCTTTTTCCAGGTGTTTTGTGCTAAGAGGTTGTGAGCTATGGTGAGAACTGAATTCACTAAATGATAGCCATTTAAGTTTCAGTCTTCTATCTTTCAGAAAACAGCTGAGTGATTTGACATGGTGGTATATTGCTCTGACTATAGTGCACAGGGTCCTGGGTTCAAGACCTGGCAGTGAAATACACAGTGTATTGTGTGGTAATACATTTTATTGTAATAGCTTTCCGAGATTATACAAGCAATGTTTAAAATGTGTCCTTGGTTTTTGGGCTTTTCTCTCCCCCAATGAATATTGGCCTTTTCCAGATTTCTTGTGCTGCAAAGTTGAGTGTCAAGTGGAATTTACAAGGAGCTGAGAGCTGTAGGGGAAGAGAAGTTTAGTGCTGCTTATGTTGAGTTGGCTTCCATTGTTAATGGCATAACAGGTTGAATACTTTCTTTTGGTGTAGAAGGCTGTGGGTTCTACTCCCAAAGTATGTCAATGCATTGCTGATACTGTACTGTTGTACTTTTTGCTTTTGGCGGCAATAACTAATAACTATGAATCTGCTATCAGTTTGCCATCCATTCCCTATTTTTTAATGTAACATAGGCAATTTATTCCTCAAGGGCTACAGACACTTTATTTGTAGATGAAACAATGAAATATAAAGTTGTTTGCAAGCAGGAACCTCTTCATTAGTTACAGATCTCTTTAGTGTGGAATTATTTAGATGACTTTTACTGATACTGGTGGATTGTAGAGGTCTGAGTAGACTTTTATGATGGAAATGTTCTGAATTGAGCAGTTTTGTCATTATTGGTGCATGCATTTTGTTTCATTGTTTACTGGAAAAATGTTCAAAACAAATTTAAAATATCCTCTAAGAATTGTATTGTATTATATAAGCAATATAACTTAATACAATCAGGAAGGTGTATCAAAGAACACATGTATGTTTCATGTGCAGGGGGCCTAGGATTTGAAAACAGCCCAAAGTTAATCTTTATCTGCCACTGGTCAGATGTATTTTCTTTAAATGTGGGTTTCAATGCTGTTTCAATGAATGTGAGATTCAAGGGCAGAGAAGTTTAATGCTAAGTCTATTTTCATTGTGAGACTGCATTGCTTTGTTTAGCAGATGACTATTAGTGTTTGTGCTGTAAAATGTAAAATAAAACTTTTAAATGAAATCCAAATCATCGTAGAAGTAAAGCAGTATGCACATTACAGTGTTTATGATAAATAGGGTGAAATAATCAAGTAATGGGACATTGGAATGACTGCAGGGGGAAGGCTGTATATGGGGAAGCCCCATTTGACCATGATTTTGTGAGGGGAAGGATGGCAAACTCAGACAGCCCCGGGCGGTACAAACTGTAGCTACGCCACTGAGCAGTAGGCCACGAAGAATGACTTTTGGAGGTCCTAGCAAGTAGCAAACTGTGATATTTTTTTGCTAAGATTAGAATATTGCCTACCATTAAATGCCCTACTTTTACCATAAATGATAAAACCCACATACTGCAAGTCACTGAAAACAAAATCCTAAGGTTCATCATCTTCCTTGTTAACATCATTGCTACACATTTAAAGGAAATAGTTAGGTTATCATCTACTACAGGGTCTGGGTCTCTGGGGCCATATTTTGATTGTCTGTTCTTCAGTTTGCATTTGAAAGTTGATATCCCGCAATTCCATTGGAGTGGGTGGGGTTACATAATTATGTATGCACATTTTATGTTAATCAGTGTACAGATTTGTACCTGTTTTTCATGGGGCTTTGTCCAGATTTTTGATATTTCCAGTTTGTGAGGTATGATCATCACATAAACATATAGCTCTGTTATACCAGTAAGTAAACATATTAGTATGATCTAGAATCTGCCCAAAGACTGCCAATATCAGTAAAATGTACACATTGGAATACAGAGGGATATAGGAACTCTGGTGCACTCACATGACAGAATATTAATAAGTGAATTACTACAGGTTCCATTATTGTGGCTGGTCCTTTTCAGTACATGTACGGCAGATGCTCTAGAAGGTCTGTATGGAAGAGTGCAACATTTGCTGATGACACAATGTTCTAAAATAGAGCCGATAAACAAGAATATGGAAAAATGTGAAAGACTTGGTAAAATCAGATGAATGATCTAAGCCATGATGGTTTAGATTTGGTACAGGAATGCACATTAATTTAGAAAGCAAATCTTAGCTAGCAAGTGCCCGACTAGTGGGAAAGCAATAGCAACCAACAGCAAGTAAAAAGGAAAAGTGCAAGGTAGCCAAACAGGTGACTATAGGTTAATAGGTCAATTCAATACTATCAGGTTAAAGACTATTGCAAGTCTAGACAATTAACAGAAGTCAGAATCAAGCCCTGAACATTGTATTGGTGAAGTAAAGACCTTAACTGTTATGCCAACCCTGTAAATAAATAATGGAGGGGAGAAGCTAGAAAGACTGATGTCATACTGGAAAACTTATGAGGAAGCTTGCCAATAGAAAACAAGAAGTTATTGTCTATCTGTATGGATTGCTAGTTGAGCCTCTTCATAATAATGTCTTAGATGGGACTGAGAGAGAATGAGGCAGCTCACATGACAGCAATAGAATACTTGCTCATTTTACATTAATAACAATATAAAGAAAGAAAGAATGAAAAGCCTTAGTCTATAGTGTTGAAAGAGAGAGAATGACAGAAAGTACCAAATAATCTATTCCATCCAAACAGGCTTCATTTCACAACATAAGTGATGCTTGAAAATATGAAGACAATATCTGAAATTCTATTTGCATGTCTTAGCTGGTTACAAGGTGTGATGTCATAGAAATGATGATAGATCATTTGAACAGGCTTTCTGAAGAGCCATATCACACTATCAAATAAGACAACCCAAAAGTGGAAGCACAAATGCAGGAAACAAAATTTATTGCACTAATAGCAACAAAACTTGAAGAAGTACTGCATTTCACACAATACTATAGTCATACATGTATATTAAGTATGGGAACTGTAATTTAAATCTACAATTTAATGGGTAGAGGAGTACTGTAAGATCAATGGTTATAAACATTTTTTAATTATACTGTATATGTTAATATGCTGCCATAAATGTGGTATATAGAATTTATTTTAATTGCAAACTTTCAGCATAATACAGGTGCTGCGGTAACATTGTCGTCTCACAGTAAGATGTCCCGTTAGAATCTCAGAGCGTCTTCTGTGTGGCGACATGCGTGAATGGGTGTTCCTTCGTTGAAGGCTGTGCGTCAGGCCCGGCAAGTCGGCATGTAAAAATCTACTGCCAATCATTAGCGGACCGGAGTTCCGCTGTGGCGACCCCTAACCGGGAAAAGCCGAAAGACACAACAACAACAACAACTTTCAGCATAATACACAGGGAAAACAGGAAGTCCAAAACTCACTTGCAGGAACATATTATAGAGGCTAACCCCTTAAATCAGTACCACAGTGACAGCCCACTACAGTGGATACCACATATTCTTGATTTTAGCACATCTATTTTATTTTAAAACTGGTACAAACCTGATTTTAAAATAAAAAAAATCCAGAAAAAGGACTCTTGCAGGGCAATTATTTTACAAGTAGTATAGTTACCCCACAGCTTCCTTTTAAAATGAATGGGAAATAATAATAGTACCCATTTGCTAATCAGATAGCCCACTGGGCACTCAGTCTGTTTTCAGGACAACCTGAGAGGAATGTCTGGGTAAGTGACTTGCTCAAGGTCACACAGAAGGCAGATGGGAGAAGATAAAATTGAACCCTGTACCACAGGAAGTTCAGCTCATAGCTTTAACCCGTTGCACCAAATGCCAGAAATCAAGTCTAGAACTGAAAGATCATATGATTGATTAGCATTATTTCTCACCTCCACTCCTCTAACATAGTAAATAAACATCACATGCCCTGCTATTATGTGTGCCAAGCAGATGAGATCAATTTCTAACTGCTTTGGCTAGGAACAGATACTCTGATCTTCAGGGGTATTTGTCTCTTGCAGGTATGTATTTGTTTATTGTATACTGGCAGGAAACCACATATATTTGTGGCCAGCAGTAAAAGTGCATACTGCTCACATTGCAAATTTATTTTTTATTACTAAAGTGATCAAGGTGGGGTATGTGGTTGTTGCAGCATTTAAAATACATTGCTGTGGCTAGTATTTGTTGTGCTATTGGTGATCACACATCACAGAAGATTGCTGAAAACAGCTGTCTGTTTGTAGGGATAGTCTGTTGATGAACGCAAAAGGCAATTAAGGAATAATAATGAAACAACTGTTGCTATGGCTTGATAGTGGGTCAGGACACAGTGCTTATATATATGACATCAGCAATTTGAAATAAATTAGTGTGGTCAATTGTTCTTCGACTTTCATCAGAAAATAGCATTAGATAGGTACACAAAACTTAGCTATATTTTGGAGATACAGACTATTTGTGAAAGATTATGTTGAACGATAATTGATATGCTTTTGTTGCAATGGGCATTGTATATCTTTGAAAGCAACATGGTCATTACATTTGTCTGATTTCTTGCCAGTCAAAGATGGTGAACACTTTCAGAAAAGGTACATTTCATGAGGACAGAATGTGTAGAAAGGGAGGTCAAGTTAGTGCTTATTGTATTTTTTAGAAACACAGTGAAGGTGAAGATAATGTTTTGGCTTTCAGTTTATTATTTTATTACTATAATTTCACAGTCTTCCTAATGCATATGTGTCTGGATTCAGTTCGAAGAGGACAAATAATGTATAATATCACACATATAGTTGACATTTTAGCATGAAAACAAAGGGCACAATTTATTTTTCATGGAAAATATTTAGAGTTTGAAATGCAGCTACAAAAATGATAATAATAATAAAAATAAGGTACATTGCGACTTGGCATTCAAACATTCAATGTACAACTGTTCTGATACCTCTCCATTTAAAATCTCCACTAACTACATTTTAAAATGGAATGTCCAGATTTAAAAAATATATATATGACTAGAAAATGTCAAACTGTTTCAGTGCTATAACCTTGTATTGATAGTTTCCACAAGTAGGTCAACATGGCCACTAGAAAGTGACAGGTTCCCAAGCTGCATTATTTATTCATAGGATTCATAGGAATTTCAAGGTGACTGAATTTCATGACCATTTACATCTTGACAGTACCCACCCTTAGGCTGTACCCTCTTTCTTTAGAAGGTTAGACTAGTCAGTCCTGAGGTGAATTTATGGGTGCCCATTCAGTCATCTAGGTCCATTTGAAAGATGATCATTTATTACATGCCTAATGTACTGGGCAGAGACAGAGACAGGTGGGATGCTGCATAATGAATCTGTCTCTCCATGTTTTATTTAGGTCCTTTTTTCCGGTGCTTGTGAAACTATTAGACTTGTGAACATGCAAGAGATCCAGGGCATGGCACAGAGTCTATCAGATGCTGAATAAAGGAGCAGGAACTGAAGGCAAATATTGAGACCAGCAAAGCATCCAATAAACTCAAGTTAGCTTCTGAGACTAAGGAGAATTACAAGTCCTTCTTCATGTACCACCGAAAACTAAGGAATGGTTTACATCACTACTCTGAAGTTCTCTGTAATGGTGCCTGCCCACTCCAATATAAAGGACATTACTAACATACTAGCAAACAAGTTTGCTGCCAATTTCTCCCTTGAAACTGAGGTCCTCAGTGTCCATGCTGCTTGCCTGGATCTGGCAAAAGAGTTCAACACCATACAATGTGATGTTATTGTAAATAAGTTAATGGCCTTAAACACACTGATCCCTGTGTGGTAAAGTGGATTGCAATGTAGCTTAAGGACAGAACACACATCAAAGTCTGAGATGTCTTCTCAGTTATAAAAAAGGTAATCACTGGCATCCCCCAAGATTGTCTGTTGGGCCCTCTCCTATTTAATATTTATTTCTCTGACCTTAAAACTGACAACAATCATCTGTGTTTGTTTGCCAATGATTGTAAGCTAAATGTAATTGTTAAGCTAACTGATAAGATTAATACCTTGGTTTACCAAAAATGGGCTGAAACAAACTGCCAGGAAATGTTGTATAGTCTCCATCAAAAGCAGCAAATTGCTACAACCTATTGCACTGGTGCACCCTACTGTCTAGCAAGATAGTGATAAGAGATTTGAGCATCTGGTCGATGGCTCACTTTCCTTTGATCACCATGTAGCAACTGTAGTTAGGAAATCTTTCTATATCTCACAACAGATTACCAAAGATGTCTCTCCTAAAACCAGTCTGGCAGTTGGTACAGAGGATTAACGCTGAGAGCTGTAGTTCTGCTGGTACAGGGTTTGATTTGCCTACTGTGTGACCTTGAGCAAGTCACATAACCAGAAAGTGCTTTGGGGCAACTGGGATTTGCAAGCCACATAACCAGAAAGTGCTTTGGGGCAACTGGAAATTTGGCCTAGTCTCTTCAATGGTCCCCTGGACCACAAGCCTAGTAACTACCTATGACCATAGTATTAGTTATTGTTCCCCTGTACTTTGCTCTAGTCATACCCACTATAGAATATAACATATCCTTTGTTATGGATCTCACTAGACATATAAAAAATACACAAAGGTTCCTAACAAAAAGGATCTCTAGCCTCAAACCTGTTAGCTATCAAGAGAGGCTTAAACCCCTGGCCTCTGTACTCCATGTCATTTAGGCTTTTGAGGGAAGACCTGTGCCTAGAATACCATGCCATCAGAGATCCTGTTATTTGTGATCTCCATTTTGTTTAATCATTCAAATAGAGCATCCAGCACTAAAACAAGATAACTCCATCTACATCAGGAAATAAATAAACACTGAACGGAGGGTTGGTTTCATTATTCAGTGCTTGCATTTGCTTTAGATTCGGCTCCTCTTGCAAGTCAAACAGTGTGCTGCCTTACTGACCTTCAAACATAGCTTAAGCAATTGGATGGGTACCCTAAAATACACTCTGGGACTTTTGTGCTCCTTGAAAAAGGTGGTTATTGGCAAGGCACACATGACCTCTGGTTAATTAGCCTTATATTTCCTAAGATTTCTAGAATTCCACTGATAGTGCATGCATGCCCTCACAAACATCAGTGTCCACACAAGGCATGCTTACCACTCAGTGTGGCTCCCAGGTGCATCCCAAGCTTATCGATAGCATGTTTAGGGAGAAGAACCTGATGGGCCTGAACATGGCTCTGACCATGTGAGCAATTCTGAAGATGGTGCATAGACCGAGCAGAAAACACCAGTAAATAGGATTGGCTAAGGGCACATGGAATATAGACATGGAAGGATATCAGCTGGTCATCAGCTGCTTCTGTAGTCCAGTGAACATGTGCACCAGTGTATCTGTCCATCACACAATGCTCTGGCTGTGACCACTCACAGAGTAGCATGCAACCTGGACATTTTACATGATGGATTTGAATGGTGACAGAGCAAGGTAATGGGCACTCTTGAATCCCACTTGGACATGCTCCATGCCTTCTTTGACAGACAGTATGCTGATATCATAGCCACTGCATGCAGTATGTTACAGTTCATGTCTGTGTAATATGTGCAGGCACAAAGTATCACATGTGCTATTCGTGATCTTACATGCATAGAGGCACATAATAGGAGTCTGTGAGACTGTGGTTGTACAGATCATTGTATATCTTCTGCCATCCTAGCAAAACCTACTTGTTTACAGACTGCTGCTGCTAATAGGAGTGCTCCAGTACAGCTTGTGAATAGCCAGCATCAGCTAGCCATCACCACTGTGGCATTCACATTAACAGCCTTCCACCATGGCAGCAGTGGTGATACAAGACAGCTGTCACAGGTATATGTCACCCCACAGCTTCCACCAGAGTAACACAAAATGAGAATAGTGTTGGCTATGACTCACACACATTTTTACATTCCACCATGCTTGTGCATTTATTTAACATTTGTTTACTGGGAAAGTCTGACTTGGAACAAAGCCAGTTTTCAGCAGAGGCCAAGGGAGAAAAGCTCCAGATGCAAGTCTTTGTAACATGGGAGAAAACTCACACAGATGCAGGGAGGGCATGCAGACTCTGCACAGAAGGCATCTCAGCTGAGAATCAAACTGGATAACCTCTTGGTGTGAGGCAACAATGCTACCGCTGCACCACTGTGATGTCCATCGTTTCCACTTCTTTGTGCACAAGGTAACTGCTGGGTCTCCTATGTAACCAATGACTACTTATAAAGTACATATGTCTGATGCTACAGGCAGTGAAGTTAATGTTGTGTACATTTATACATGTGCTTATCACTTTATCACTGCTACCATACTGTGCATAGTTGTTTATGAGGTATGTGTCTGTTCCCTCCTGTCATCAAGCCACTGTTTCATATTTGCAATGCCACCTCTGTCTCCAGTGTCAGTTTCATACCAAGTTATACACTCACGCAGTGTGCTATACATTCAGATAGATGTGATAAAAGGAACACACAGTGTCAGAACAGACCAGGATCTATTGTATACTATTGCAAATAATAAACTAAAGATATTAGTATAGGCAGAAAAACTTAGAAAATATGTAGATAAATATAAAGGACAAATACAACATAAACAGTTCATTGATGACCCAAAAAAGTTTTATAGATAACTGGGAAACAAAGCAAAAAGAATTAAAACACTACCAAAAAAAAGAAGAAATAGACATATTTTGGAGAAATATTTCTGAAGACCCTGTGGAACATAAAAAAGGTGCTGAATGGACAGAAGAAGTAAAAGAAACAGTAAGACATTCAAAAGTACAGGATACGAAATGGGATGAATTAATGGCCATAGAAATTGAAACAAAGTTAAGAAAAGCTCCTAACTGGAAAACCCAGGCCCAAATGCAGTATCTAACTTCTGTCTATAAGTATTAACATCTTTACTCAAAGATTAACAGGCACCATCCTGGTTAACAACAGGAAAAATGATAGTCCTCCTTTGAGGGAACCTGCAAGCTGTCCTAAAAACTATAGACCAATAACTTGCCTTCTGACGATGTATAAACTATATACTGGAATTGATGCCAACAGAGTTTATAGTCATTTAGAAGAAAACTTAGTTGTGGCAATAGAACAAAAGGGTGACCAAAAGAAAGGAATATGGAACAAAGGATTGTCTGATGTTAAATAAAGTCATAATGGAGAATTGTAAAAAGAGGAGGAATCTATGTATAGCATGGATAGATTACAAAAAAACACTGGCAGCATCCCCCATTCATGGATAAAGGAGTGCTTACAGAAGTATAAGATATATTCAACATTGATCAATAACATTACAGTGACCATGATACAGTGACAAACCACGTGGCAGCTTTGCCAGGATAAAGGTCAAATTGTTATCCAAGGGATAAAAATTCAAAGGGGGATATTCCAGAGTGACTCTTTGTCACCGCTGCTCTTCTGTTTTGCCTTTAACCTATTAAACTGTCTAGTTACCAGCTTAGGTTGTGGTTATAATTTGGCTCCCAGAAAACAACCAAGTGTAAAGACTTCTCATCTTCTTTTTGTGGATGATTTAAAACTATATAGTTCATCAGATGAGGAACTGCAAGCTCACCTGCAAGTGGTTAGAACTTTCTCAGATGATATAAGAATGTCATTTGATCTTGATAAATGTGCAAAGCAACCTTTAAAGTGGAAAGGCTGCATCACCAAGATAATATCAGTCTGTGGCAGGAATGTGATATGAAGGAACTTGAGCAGGAGGGAGTGTATAAATATTGGATAATTCATGAAGGATCGACAAAGAAACATGAACAAATGCAAACAAAACTCAGAAAGGAATATTTTAGAAGACTAAAAGTAATACTGAAAACAGCCCTGACATCTAGGAACAAAGTCCAAACTATAAACAAATTTCCTGTTCTAACTTACAGTTTTGGAGTAATCAACTGGCCTCAAAAGGTATTGGATCAAGCTGGACAGGAAAACAAGAAAAATGGTTCATGCTTATCAAATGATATATAAAATCAGTGTTTACCAAGATTATATATTCCTTCTTTTGAAGGAAGTATGGGTCGTCTCAAAATTGATTACATGTATAGATTTGCAATCGTAGAATTACATACATATCTACTGACTTCATCAGATCCAAACATAGTCAAAGTTTTAAAACATGAGGAGAACAATAAAATGACTTCCCTGCTTAGTTTAGCAAAAGCATATCGGTGTCAAGTGTGAATGGAAATCAAACCAGAAGTAGACAAAAATTAGGCAGCAAGTGACTGTGCTAAAAACAAAAGAAAGAATATAAGGAGAATGATCAGATGATAAGGTAATACATGTTGAAAAGGCATAAATATAGTTGCAAGTACAGAAAACTCCTGTAACAACTGCATGTTGATCAGGATCTGATGCAGGAATGGTTAAGGAGAAATGAATTTAAACCAAAAGATGAAAGGTTAATACTGGTGACCCAGGACTGTGGACTAAGTACACATTGACAAAGAAATACAGGTATTCAACAGTAGATGCACATCCTATGGTCAAAAGTAAGGTGCTTCATCAAACCATATACAAACTAAAAAGCAGTAACAACTTTTAAAAGCTTTTTTAAAGAATGAAAGCTCTTCTGCTCTTATGCTGTGTTTGGCCCTGAAGGTTTTACTTACTTGTATACACATTGGTTTACAAATTTCATTGAACATGTGGGAGAAACAGACAAATCCAGGTTTTGTAAAACAGAACCAGAAACAATCACACAAGTTGTTGCTGGGTGTGATACTGGCAGAGGGTCTGTATACTGAAAGGCATAATAATATGGCAAGACAGTTTCATTGGGGATTGTGCAAACATTACAATATTGAAGTAGCTGAGAAACATTGGAAACATGAGCCACAAAGCATTATAGTTAATGATGAGGTCTATATCACATGGGATTACCCATTACCAACAGTTCAAAAAAATAGATACGTAAAAAACAGCTATAATAGTCCATGAAAAGAAGACAAAAGTAGCATTGATCATTTAAATTGCTACACCCAGTGATTTCAATGGGTGAAATTCAATAAAGACTACATGGAGCGATTCTCCGTGTGGGCATAGCATTACGGTCCCAACATGGAACATGGCCGCCGAGTGATCCAGGAAACAGGGGGAGGGGCGTGCACAAGTGTGTGGACACGGATGTGTCTGTTGAATGGAAATCACCTCATAAGCTGGTGAAAACCATGTAAATGAGTTTGATTTGTGATACAATAAGCAGAAAGGCACCTGTGTAGGTGCCATGTTGGTGTAAGAAATGTATGTGGATAGAAACTGTGTACCGGACTGTAATTTTTAAACAATGGCTGCAAAACCCTAAGGATATGGTACTGTAGGCATGCAGATGGCCAAAGCCATGGCCAGTGAGGCCAGAAAGCATTGAAGATCATTTAAAAATTAATATTTTTTAATACATATATTACATTTGCACAGTGCGCAGAGACACACATACATGTCATTATGGAAAAAAAAATTAAAAAGTGTAAAAAAGTGAAAAGTAGACATTTGCAAATATATTGCATTATGGTGTCGAGCATGCAGAGCATTACAGTGGCAGGTATCAGTGGCTGCTATGGAGGCAGGCCCTGGAGTAGTGAAGTATCCAGGGTATACTCAGTTAGCTGTATGTAAATGAAATGGGGCTACTGAATAGCAAAAAGGGCTACAGTGTCTGCAGATACAAACTGTGGTAGGGGTAGAACTGTGTAGGTAGTGGTAGAACAGGTAGCTGACATTAAAAGGGAGTGTGTCACACTATGTTAAAGTGGATTGGAACTCAGTGGCACCTGTTTGTGCTCAGCTAAGCACAGCTAAGCAGGGGTGTGTCTGATGCTGCTGAGTGTATTTTAGCTAGTTTAAGAAACGCTGAGCATGCCCGTGGTTGGGGGAGTGTCAAAACTGCTGAGCAATGTTTACACTAGCACTGCGGGTTTGTACAGCGAGCCACACTGCTTAGCAGTGATAAATTAGAAAAAAAATAGCCTGGGAAAGCCAATCAGGTAGAAATGACTGATACACCCTGTTCAACAGACACTGGCCCATTCAACCCCCCAATTATATACCTATCAGGGGGAATGCAGCATAATGAGCCAATCACATGGGCTGCAACTGCAGCACACCACTATAAAGTAGGCATACTCCTTACAATCTGATTTTCCCACATACTCTGCACCATTGGAGTACATACTGGGGAATTTTAACTGACAAAATGCTAGGGGCTGCTGCTGCTCTAGTACATCTGTATGTGCTTGAGGCTGAGGTCAGTGAAGATGATGATGCTGACAATAGGCCCAGGCTGAGAAGGAGAAGAGTGTTCAGGACCAGTGTGACCTTCCAGGGGCTTCATGAGTTGAAAATTGTGGAGCGCTACAGGATGGACAGAGACATGCCACAAGAACTCACTGAGCTCTGCCACCCTCAAATCAGACTCAGAGTCAACAGAGGGGAACCCATCCCAGTGGAAACAAAGGTATGTGTAGCCCTTAGAATATTAGCTACAGGTACTTTTCAAAGACCAACTGGCGACATAATGGGGATCGCACAGGCATCTGCATCCAGGGTACTCCATCAGTTCTTGGATGCCATTCAAGCACATGCAAGTGAGCACATTTATTTATCTTGCACCCCTGAGGAAAGGGTCAGCAATATTCATGTCTTCTGCCATGTAGCATACTGCCCTGAGATACTGGATGCTATAGACTGCACTCATGTACACATCAAAGCACCACCCAGTGGAGAGGGTAGGGTATATGTCAACCACAAGGGATATCACTCCATAAACTTCCAGGTCATGTGCAATGCCCAGGGCATTATCATGAATGTGTGTGCTGGAAACCCTGGCAGCTATCACAACTCCCACATCTGGCATGCCTCACAGCTGTACCAGATGTTTACCAGGGGGGACATCCCATATGGCCATCTATTGGGGGATGCTGGCTATGCACTGGAACCGTGGATGATGACACCCATCAGAAATGCACACACACCTACTGAAGAATGCCATAATAAAGCACACACACAAACTAGGAACATCATAGAGCATGTGTTTAGGCTGCTCAAGTCACGGTTCCGCTGCCTCAATATATCTGGAGGAACCTTGCAGTACTCTCCAGCCACATGTGCACACATGTTCACAGTATGTGCCATGCTACACAATATGATCCTGCAGAAACAGCTGCAACAGGAATATCACAGGGAAGAGACCCATAGCCCCCACCAGTCCCAAGGTACCCACAGCCACAGGGGGACTTGGAGGAGGAACCTCCAGAGCCTATCCCTGTAGGCAGACATAGGCATGCCCAGTATGCCCTGGCCTTGGCAAAGAGGCAATGCATAGCACATGCACTGACAACCTAAGGTCCTAGGGACTGACACCTCCCTCTGACTCACATCCATAGTAAAAAGGATGCAAGCCACACCACACAACCTGTACCTTACCACGTATTGGCTGTGTACTGCAAGCATTAGACAGAAACAGCCCTGAAGCACTGTCATCTCAACTGCTGCAGGCACAAGGTAAATCACTCTTCTTTACAACAAATGAATGGGGTAGTAGACTGTGGTAGCATATGTATGGACCTGCCACATGTATGCAAGGGAATAGAGTGGGCTACTGGGATAGCTGCAGACAACTGACAGGTGTGTGGGACAACAGGAACTCTCTGTCCAATACTGGTCGACTCATAATATGCAGTAGGCCCCAAGCCAGCAAAACCCACTGCACTATGCAAGGGAATGACATACAGCAGGGTCACAGGACAGATGCTTGACTGTCAATGCTAGAATCCCCTACCCCGAACACACTTGTGTGCCCATACAACTGCAGTCACAGTATGTTTGCAAGGTAATAGCAGCAGACCACACAATCCCTTGGCTGTCCCAATCAACCTGGTGACATGTACCATCTCCCCAATATGCAGGGGTCAAAGTGCTATGTTTGTCTGTGGTTGATAGTATTAGGAAGTGAATTGCACTGTCTGGTGGCTGTCATGGCTTAGTGGGTAAGTACATTGCCATGGTTGATGGGGTACAGGGTTCAAGACTGGCTGCACCTACTGTTTTGCATGTGAATTACACCTATAGTAGGAGTTCTACAGACTGTCCATATGTCAGTATTTGTTACTGCAAGAAAGCTGGACAAAGACAGAGACAATGGAGGGACAGGGAGCTACAGATATGGACAGTACACAGCCCTGAGTAACCTGGACGGTGGCTAGTAGAACAGCAGGTTGTAACAAGTCACTGTAGCACAAGGATATAAAGGCTGTCATTTAACTGTTTCGATACTTACAACAAGTCAGTGGGTACCATCCATACCTCACAAATGTACAAAGTTTAGCAGAATGCCCACATTTATGGGTCATATATCTGTTCTGTTTGTCATATCATTGCAGTTTTCTGGCAAACTGTTAGCAAATCAATAAAGGTTGCTGTGAGAAACTAATGACAGACAGCTGAGATGCAGACTTCATGCCCATTGGAAAATGCATGCTAATACAAAACCATTCTACCAGCTGTCTAGGTTTGTAGGATCATAGGATCATAGGAGGTTATTAAGCTATTGGCCTGAGGCCCTTATTAGCGTAGCCAAGAGTTTAGCCCATTTTTAGACAAAGCAGAACCCATTGCTCCTGTCCAAATGGGACATGGGTGGAATCCCAGGGGTATATTTTCTGTTTCCCATCCAGTTATCCAGGTTTCACTTAAAAAAGGGGTAAAGAGGTACACTGCTTGATGTGAAGAAGGAGTCTATTCCATAGATGTGGGAGTCTCTGGGACACAAATCTGTCCCATCAACAAGTCTTGTTGATGTCACAGACCAGGTTGAGGCCACGTGTGTGGGTTACTCGAGTGGATCTTGACTTGCGGATATGCAGCAGTCCCATCAAGTTGGGGTCCATGATCACCTTGTATTCCAGAGAGAGGTCAGCTCTGAGAAGTCTGTATGAAACTGAGTAGAGGGATAGGACTTTTAGCCTATCTGTGTATAGTAGATGTTCGAAGCCCTGGATTCTCCTGGTGAGGAACCTCTGTGGTCTCTGCAGCTGCTGCATGTGCTTTGTGAGGTACATGCTGAAAAGTTTGTTGTACTCAATAATGTCCCTTATAAGGGAAGAATACAGGGATGTTATGACCTCCTTGTCCCTGGATGAGATACCCTTACTTATAAGGTGGGCCATGTAGAAGGCTTTCTGTACCATGGAAGCAACATGGTGGCCAAAAGTCAGGTTGCTATCAACCTGGGTGCCTAAATTCCTCATGGCTGATTGAGTGCTTAGGAAGTTGTTATTAATGTGATAATTTGTGGGGATGTCATTCTCCCCAAAGGGGATGATGATGTATTTTTTGGTATTCAGCTTGAGGCCATGTTTCTGGCACCAATCATTTGTCTGAGTGAGACCCTCTTGGAGGATGTCCACATCACTACCAGCTTGCAATTACCTGCAAACTTGGTCAGCCATAGCCCACTGGTTTTGGCCTGTACCTTAGAAAAGTATATCCCAAATAACAGAGGCCCCAAGACTGAACCCTGAGGTACGCTGCTTGTTACGGGTCTACTGCTTTAGGTGGCTTCCCCTATTTTGACTACGTGGGTTCTATCAGTCAGCCAGCTTGCTACCCATCTGGTAACATATGGATTGATGCCTAGTTGAGAGAGTTTATCTATTATGCATGAGTGGGAAATACTGTCAAAGGCTTTGGCCAGTTCAAGGTAGGCGATGTGCACCATCTTCCCCTCATCCATGGCTTTGGTGACTTTCTCAAAGAAGTCGACTAAATTTAGCAGACATGACATCCCCTTGACAAAGCCAAACTGTGTAGGATCAAGTGTTTGGAGGTTGCCAATGTCCTTGTTAATGAGTTCCATGATAATCCATTCCATGGCCTTGCAGATCAGGCTAGTTAGGCTGATGGGTCTATAATTTCCCAGATCGGTGGATGCTCCACCTTTGTGTAAAGAGATGAAAGTGGCTGTCCTCCACTCAGCTGGGACAAAGTCAGTACTCAGGCTTTGGTTGAATAGGGTGCCTAATGGTGCTGCAAGTTCCTGCCTGAGTTCAAGCAGGATGTAGCCTGGGATGTTATTGGGTCCCATGGAGGCTGTATTTTTTGCCTTGTAAGAGCAATATTAAAATCTTGTCCCCATGTTTCTGCCTATGTCCTACTGTTATATATGGCCCTGTCTAGATTACTGGCTGTAACAGTTTGAGAGGTATGGGTAACATGTAGCCTTATAATAACAGTACAGTACAACACAAACCATCTGAGGACCAGAGCAGACATATGGGACACAATGCTGGACAACCTTCAAAATAGGGACAGTCAAAGGTGTGAAGTTCATGACCCTGTGTGTGATGTTACGTCTTACCCCTGTCACAGTATACCTACAACTACATAGAGTAGACGCTGCCCCTAAATAACCCACATGTATCTAGACATGAATGCTAACTGCCACCACCCACATTTGTATGTATGACTCAGGCTGTGGCAACTGTAAGTTATATTCTGTCTGTCACTGACCCACCAAATGATGTTAACACACTGCAACAGGGTGTTACATTGGGTACAGACTGGTGCCAAGGTCCTGGCCTCAATCTAAATGCAGAAAACAGTACTATAATATCATATGGTAAGGACACGGCCCCACTGTTTGCCACATCATTGGTGACCCCATAAACACACAACCTGTGTTGGGAAACCTGGGTACTCAGTTTGATAACAATGTTGCATTCAACCATCATGTAGTGGCAGAAAGTCCTTACACGTGGTTCAACTCACAGGTAAAGGGAGTGCATCCAGAAAAAAGGTGGACATTACCTCTGTATAGTCCTATGTCAGTAGAACAATAATTTAGTACAATGGCCCATCTATGTACC
The DNA here is from genome assembly GCF_019279795.1 of Protopterus annectens. NCBI lineage: Eukaryota > Metazoa > Chordata > Ceratodontiformes > Protopteridae > Protopterus > Protopterus annectens. The sequence continues at coordinate 588,194,892 of NC_056727.1, read as the reverse complement.
TATTTACACATCTGCACCAACTGGAAAGGCCATGGTAATACCTACAAAGGTAATCCATGGCCTCCAGCACCTGTTCAGTGGAGACAGCCTCTAATCAGTAGTGCCCCCCTCGGTATCGGACAGGTTGGCCAGAGGTGGGCTGTGGCATGCTTACAAGACAATGTTGGACCCTGCCCTTCAACAGCTGCCCCATATATGTGTCTAATTCCTCATGCATTGCCAGCACAACAGGCCTGAATGTGATATACGACATCAACAAAACTTGGCTGAGAGATAGGTTTGTCTCCCAGAGGCTGCCCTGTCTCAGGAATACACTTTCCATACATATCAAGCAGGGTATCATGCGGATCCTTATCAACTGTAACTGTGATGAGTGGATGGGATACCACAAATCTATCCCAGGGTCCCACCTGTGTCCCTCAATGACAGGGGCAACAGGTGTTGATTGAATATTCTTTTGGGGATAAACTAATGGCTCGGCTAGTAAGGGCCTGAGGGCCAATAGCCTAGTAACCTTATATGATCCTAGGTATGCCAGTTATGGCCCTGTGTGCTGTGATGGACTGTGTTGTTAAGTGTCCACTCCCATCACTGCCATCTGCTGTGATGTGTCCCCTATGAGTAACATACCAGCACCATGTTATACGTCCACCATCTGACAAATAGGTGAGTGGTATCACAGGTGTATGGGGCAGTCCAGCAACATCTGTGTGACACAATTACAGACAGCAATGCAAATGTGTTGTAGGGTATCCTCCTTATGTATGTCCAACATCCACAGTACACAATGTTTGCAGAATTGTACATGTCCCTGCCAGAGAAATGTGGTTGTTTGGAAAACAGTTGAACAATATGTAATGGTTGTTTCCAGACAGTGGGGAATCTGGCTGTCATAGGCCAGACACCTCAGAAAACAGTTATGGTGCCTTCATATCTGGTACTGTATTCATTCCCTCATGTTGCATGCTCAATATGTACAGTCAGTTGCTGAGCCTGTCCCCCCCCCCACTACTACTACTGGCTATAACCTGTTGTCCTGCTGTAGGAAGTCAACAGGTATGCTAGCCATAGCTCTCAGGCGATGATATACAGGTGTTGAGTACACAGTGACCTAGCCAGAGTACATCAGGAACAGTCAGGGGCACCTGGACAATGTTTGAACTATGCCTGTGTGACATTAATAGAGTGAGAGGAGCAGACTGACAGTACATAATGTGATATGGCAGCTGTATCCACCACTACTGACTGTCACTATTGTCTAATACACAATCCATTCGCATTTGTATATGAGCTGACCATTGCTGGGGGGGATGCAGATGCCAGAGCTGTGATCTATGTCACAGCAGACAGAGCCAAAAGGGAAGCCTGTAGCTGCTGGACAGCTGAATAACAGTGACATGTAATTCCAATATATTTACCACAGACCTCTATTGTTGCAATCCCTATTTCCCATGCCTGCATCCCCCAATTGCATCCAGTTATATAGAGAATACTATTACATACCTGGTATAGTGCTGTATTCCATTATGTGGAGAAATCCTGTGGTAGAATGCTAGGATAGAGCAGTCTGTCATAACAGAGAAAGTCACAGACCTGTGTACCATAGGCAGCAGCTTGCCTTTTGTAGGCAATGCTCATGAACAGCTGATTGCCTGTGCACCAATCTGTGGCTCAGACTTGCTAATTGCATCCAGAAGAGCTGGGTTGCATTTTCATTAGCCAAAGTCATGGCAACACAGTGCTGTATTTGAGGTCTTCATGTAGGCCTTGATCTTTTTCCAGGCCTGTGAGAAGGACATTATCGAGGTGTGGGCACTACAGCATCACAGACGGTAGGTTGAAACATTGTCCACGGTTTGGATTTATCTGGTATGTCGCAGTTTTGCATGCTATGTTTGGCCATTATGAACAGACTTTCTGATTATGTGGCAGTTTACTGTTTATGTGAGTTGAGGTCAGTAAGAAGACAGACAGATGTGAGTGTCATACGTCATTTGCATCAGAATATGCATGCTGCTGCAATAGGTGCTGGTCTATCAGCTGTGTATGTTTGTAGGGGAATACTTTGACACATGTTCCTGTCACTTGACCATTCCCCCACCCCTTTATGTATGTGTGTTGTGTGGATTCCCTGTTCTAGGTGTTTGGGTGGTATGGCAGGTCTGTAGCAGGTACCTGAACATACCGATGCATATGTTGCAGGCTGCAGCTGCTGCATTCTGCTCAAGAGCCATACTGGGGATTGTGAACACATTGTGGGACAGCAAGCTGTATATGTGAGTGAGGGAGCAGTGTCAGCTCTGTTGTCACAGCATAGCCAGGGTGAGGGTAGATGTAACAGTCCAGGTGAGGCATGTGCCTCTTGTACATGTGTTATATAATAGTGCCATCCAGAGAGTGGTAGCTGCCATTTAGGACACCTATACATATTTGTGAAGTGTGTCCCAACCTATAGGCCTTTGAGGTGCAGTGGCAGTGACTGCAGTAGCAGAAAAAAGTTCTGCTTAAAATTGCACAGCTCAGTAATTTAATTGTTTCGACAACCATATACTTGATATGCAACACACTGGAATGGAAGCCAGGACTGTGGGTAGACAAATGTTAAGCATGCTCTGAAGATAACAGATTAAGCTACGGAGTCAATACTATAGCAGGTGCATTTGCAAGACATATGTGCATGCATACAGTCTGCTACACAGGATTGGCATGAACATGTGTGATCAGATGGGTATGACTTGTGACACTGAACTGTCTGTCAGGATTCCATAATCTCAACATGTACTGACTTGCCAGTATGTCTGCACAAAGCATAGGTTGCATGACAAGTGTGCCAAATGAAGGTGGCACAACTGTGGGCATTCCACAACAGTCTGCAGTTGTCATCTCTACCTGATATCTTAGGCCTCACGTACATCCATCAACATTTATTTGTCTGTGTATTGGTTTGGTGTCTGTATCACAGTCCCAAGTACATTGTCATTTTCCCAATTATATGTACAAGCAGTGTGTCACTGGAAATAAGGTTATGTTTATGGAAACACCTGTCACTCATTTGAGCTGAGTGGCCTAGTGGGTAAATGTATTGTGCTATAGTTGCTAAGTTCCTGGGTGTGAAACATGGCAGTGATTTATATTTTTCTGCTGTGCATCACTTATAATCAGGATAAATATATGGAAACAGCTGTTAGTTTTCAAAACTGAATGGCCTAGTAGGCTAATATACTATGCAATAGCTGATAGGGTCCTGGGTTCAAGACTTCCCAGGGTGGTAGTTTTGCTGATGTGCAGAACAGTGTCAGAAAGACAGAAGGTGATTAAAGCAGTTTTATAGGATCATAGAATCATAGGAAGTTACTACACTATTGGCCATGAGGCCCTTATAGGCCTAGCCAAGAGTTTAGCCCATGTATAGACAAATCAGCATCTGATGCCCCTGTCCAGCAGGGACATGGGTGGAACCCCAGGGATGTATTTTCTATTTCCCATCCAGTTATCCAGGTTGCACTTAAAAAGGGGTAAAGAGGTACTCTGCTTGATGTGTAGAGAGAGTGTATTTCACAGATAAGGGAGTCTCTGGGACACAAATCTGTCCCACCAACAAGTCCTATTGATGTCACAGACCAGGTTGAGGCTGCGTGTGCAGGTTACTCAAGTGGAGCTTGACTTGCAGATATGCAGCAGTCCCGTCAAGGCGGGGTCTGAGATAACCTTGTATGCCAGACAGAGATCACCTCTGAGGAGTCTGTATGAAACAGAGTAGAGGGATAGGGCTTTTAGCCTATCTGTGTATGGTCGATTTTTGAGGCCTGGAGTCTCCTGATGAGGAACCTCTGTGGTCTCTCCAGCTGCTGTATGTGCTTTGTGAGGTACATGCCGAAAGATGTGTTGCACACAAAAATGGGCCTTATAAGGGAACAATACACGGATGTTATGACCTCCTTGTCCCTAGATGAGATACCCTTACTTATGAGGTGGGCCATGTAGAAAGCGTTCCATACAATGTAAGCAACATGGTGGTCAAAAGTCAGGTTGCTATCAATCTGGGTGCCTAAATCCCTCACAACTGACTGCATGCTTAGGATGTTGCTATTAATGTGATAATTTATGGGGACATCACTCTCCCCAAAGGGGATGATGATGCATATTTTGTATAATTTGCTATTTAAGCAGCTTTAAGTGGGTTTGTGTGTTGTGCCACAATGTGAAGGGGTGCTTATCCCCACTTAAACTGGCAAATGCTTATCACTGCCCAAACCAGCTAAGCGGAGCTGGACTTTACGAAGTACTGCTAAAACAGGTCCTGTTTAAGCATTGCTTGGCTTGGCTTAGCTATGGACAAACTAGATTTTTTTAAAAATAAAAAATAATATTGAAAGTAATTGTTCAGTAATGATACTTTATTATTATGTGCATATATTTTACTTTATATCTCCTAACCTTATGCATTTTAATTACGTTATCTTGGAGTGTGACTTTAATGTATTGGACACTTGTGTGTAACTGGGGCTTTTATCCTTGGGTCCCCACTGAAAATGGGCTTCTGGTCCAACTGGACTAACACGGTTAACAAATATCAATGTATACAAATTAACAAATATATTTTTATAACATTTTCCTATCTCATGTAAAAGCTGAATGGCCTGTCTGTGTATTTGGACCATGCACTTATTGCACACAAGGCTATAACACCAACCATTCAGCTAGCAAGAATATGGTGATTGCAGCTATACATCTCAATATAGCTCTCAGTTACGATTAAGCACTGCTGAGCACAGTGCTGTGCAAACCCACTTAGCTATCCTTAAACTTGACCTTTCCTAAATAATTAAATGCACCTGATTTCTATTTTTAGAAGTCTGGCATGTGTCTGTTACTAAGCGCAGTGCCATGAAAACACACACAAAAAATTATTTAAATGTGTTTAACTTTATTAGTTAAGAGCCATCTGGCACTTTAACAGTGCAGGGGATGTGTTACTCATCTCCAGACACTAACACACCCCCTACACTGATTCTGTAACCATGTTACATGGCTCTCTCTCAGTAGCGTGCCTTCATTAATATGCAAGGCATGCTACCGAGGTGGAGCTGCAGACATGGCCACAGTACACTCCGTGTAGGACTTACACTATTCTTACATGGAATTTATTAAATCTGGGGGAATGTCTTACCTACAGAGAGACACAAAGTCATAAAATATCATGATTTGCAGGCAGAAATGAGGGAAGTATGGAAGAAGGAGAGTAGTAGGAGCAATATGTCTCATAAAGAAGAATTTACAGTCAAATTTAGATATGCTACGGATACATGTAACTCCCTATGAATTACAGAAGGAGTCAGTTCTGGGCACATTGCAGGCACTGCAAAGGGCACTTTTGGCTAACATCAAAGACTGAATCAATAATAATTTCATGAACTTTAATCATACTTTAACTTAGGAATGGGGTCAATTCCCATCATGGTACTAGAAACCCAAAAGACTTGGGGAGAAATTAAACCAGAGGTATACGCCTGCATTCACGGTACTTGGGTAAGACTTGCTGTCTGTGCCTATTAGGAGCACACATTGTATATAAAAAGTAATAGCTATATCTGCTTCCATGGTCCATTTAGACATAAATGAGGTGGCTTGCTCAACACTGCTGTGGATATCATTTTTTTGTTCTGCATACTGCTAGACCTGTTACATTTTGGTAAGATACTTATACTGTCTATGTCCTTACATTAGAAGTTATTGTATACTGCTACCTGTAGACACCGACATATATCTCCCTTCGTCTACCTTTTTCACAGTGTAATATCCCATCTTTACAGGTTGTTAGCTTGGACATTGCTGGTTACTGCTACATGTACACGTGGCCTACTTTTGTTGTCTGTCATTCCTGAATATCATGATAGTTACTGCCCTGACATACTCAGATTTTTGCACATTTTGTGGAAGTCATTTCAACAACCAAATGTGCATCTGGTGAGTGTGTGTTAGGCATAGTAAACATTTTGTGCTTTTCCATGTTTGTGCTTCCACTCTGCACTAATGTGTGTGTGTGTGTGTGTGTGTGTGTGTGTGTGTGTGTGTGTGTGTGTGTGTGTGTGTGTGTGTGTCTATGCTTCTGCCTATGTCATGAGTGTGACACTGCTACATACATATATGCATTGCCCTGATGAAGCATGTACAATCATGTAGTATGTGTATTTCCACCATATTACCCATACATGTCTTACTTGTGTAAGACTATATATCTGCCAGGTGTGATTCCTGTTTCTTGAACATACAACACTCTGACTGTAGTTTGCTGCACATGGCTGCATGTCTATGTCAGCTGTTCAGGTAGTGATGCTACATAAGTATAACACTCATAGCATGTCCATTATGTTGTTAATGCATATAACTTGCTGCTGTAATCTGGATATTTATATCTACCCATTGTGCATATATAGCTACATTGGCCATCTACATGTATATTCACTGTAGACATGCATACCTATGCCTGTCTGCTGCTGCCCTTGTAATTGCACATTCTAGCATTATATCTATGGACAATCTCTGACCAAATAGGATAGGTTAATTTGAGCACAAAATGGGAAATTGGTTGGGCTTAAAATGGCCCACAAGTGCTGGTATGAACCTATGATGGCACTGACAAGTCACACATGGATATGTCTGTTATATGATAGAAAGGTCACAGGGACATGCCTGAGTGGCTATCACATGAAGATCTGTATACACCTGTACAAGTAGCATGTCACAGCTCATAGCTGAGAACCAAACTTTGCCGAGTTGCCAATGTTCAGTAATACTGCCACAACTTGCATTGCCCATACCATGCTGGTACCTCAACTGTGTCCTCCTGATCAACATGTGATACTTGTGGTTGTTCTAGTTCAGTTGCCAGGAGTTTGTGAGGTAACTCACCTAAATCATGAACTGGTATGCCACCATGTTTAGCAGTTTTCATATGTTGCACCACAATATACATGATGACCATCTGAGCACCCTTCTGGTACGTATACAGGAATTCACCCCAGATGTAGCCAGACACCCGAATCAGGCTTTCAACCACAAAATATCATCTCTCTGTGGAATTCATTGTCATGCTGTGTCATCTCTTGCTTGCATTTTCTGCAGACAGAGGGATTTCTCATGGGTGTCATCAGCCTTGGCTCCAGTGGATAACATCTGTCACCAGTTGGGATGATACTTTCATTATGTATATATATCATAGCATGTCATGAAGATACCAAACATGCACATTCACATATGTAGATACACACCTACTAGATGACCTTCAGGTGTGACACAATCCATGAACAGTTTTTGCAAGGTACTACTCCCCCAGATTGAAACATCATGTGCACTCTGATGGTATGTTTCTGTCAGGTTTAGCATGAAGCCCTCCACTAAGCATACTACCTAAGCTGAGAGATGGCCATCCCTTCTAGTTGTAGAAGCATTCAGCTTCTGCACTGGATGGGGATTTCATTGGCGCATGGGACCAATCTATTGCAGCATGGATATTAGGGTGACTGTCTATGTTATAGAAATACTATGTGCCTGTTGCCATTCATTGATTTTCATTGATAAGGAGAATAATATATTCTCCTTCTTTGTGCCACTTGACTGTCAGGAACTTTTCTAAAACACAAAATGCAATGGTTTGGAGCACCCTACAGAATTACCCATGCAATGCTGGAATGTCACAGAAGCAAGTATACTGACAGTTATGTAAACCTGTGTTTCTAGCGAGCAGACTGCATGTTGACATGTGAGGTGCACACATCCCACACAAAATTTCCATCAGCTGTCTTTCAGCCCTGTATTTATCTGTAATTTCCTGGCAAGAGAGGTGGCATAGCTGAAGCCTGCTTACAGCTGTTTTGGGTTCCTCCTGGCTACAGGCCACATAAGCAAGTATTTTGCAGTTATGTAGCACCTCCACCTGCATGATTACCTCTGTGACAGATTGCAGCAAGCCTGCAATTCTGCAGTTATTGTATACATTTCTCTGTCTATTTATTTTTGCTGTATTTATGGACTGCACTGTCTATACTACTCTGACAATGTGTTTGCTGTTGTTTGCTTTCTTAGGTTATGGGACTGAGTATTGTTGCAGTCTCATGTGTTTTACAATTTGCATGCACACTGACAGTCATTTTTTGTGTAATTGTCAATGCCACATGTTTAACATAACTTGGTTTGCCTTCTGAGCTTAGCACTAATATATTTTGGAATCTGCCCCATTAAATTACTGTCTTTTCAAAATGAGCATGTATTGGAGCATTTTATTATCGATTCACCTTTGGATAAGGCTATATTTTCAAATAGTATAATGTTGTGTCCAGCTCTAGGTGGGATTCTGAAAAGTCTTGCACTGAGCAATGTAGTATTTTTGGAATATTTAAAGATGCAATGTAACAAAAAGAGTCCATGTGCGATATGTTTGTGAATTTTAACATGAGCTACATAGATGCATGGATAATACACTAATGCAGTGCATGTTGACTTTGCCCTTTTTATGGTTATGCAGATTCACACGAATACACACATTATATATAAAGAGAGAGAGAGAGAGAGAGAGAATTGCAATACGTACATAGAGACAAAGAAACCTATTCTAAATGATATTACAGTGATTCTTTTTTCTATACAGTCACATAACTATGTAACTATTTTTGAATGGGTTGTGTATACAGCATACTGTCGTGGACAGAGACAGCTTTCTATGTTAGGGACATAACATACCTATCAGAAATATGCATGAGTGGAAAATATGCATCAGTGTCTCCAAAAGGTGCCCACAATAAGCATTATAGTGGAAGCATTACCGTTAATGTAGAGTGGTTTTCAAAGGAAGCCTCTTAAATGTAAGCAATATCATAATATACAAGTAGTGTCTTCCATGCAAGTCTTCAGTTTCAGCAAACACACAACAGGAGAGCTATAGTCATGTACATACTGAACACTGACATAAAAAGTGATGTAGCACAAATGATGTGACATAAAATAGGTGGACATACCTTAGTATCAGGCAGCTGAATTATTTTTTCATGTAGTGATAATCCCATATATATATATATATATATATATATATATATATATATATATATATATATATGAGCATCTCAGAATACTATATAGAATCATAGGAAGTTACTAGGCTATTGGCCCTGAGGCCCTTATAAGCCTAGCCAAGAGTTTAGGGTGGAATCCCAGGGTTGTATTTTCTATTTTCCATCCAGTTATCCAGATTGCACTTAAAAAGGGGTAAAAAGGTACTCTGCTTGACGTGGAGAGGGAGTTTATTCCATAGATGGAGGAGTCTCTGGGACACAAATCTTTCCTGCCAGCAAGTCCTGTTGATGTCACAGACCAGGTTGAGGCCGTGTGTGTGGGTTACTCGAGTGGAGCTTGACTTGCGGATATGTCTCATCAAGGCGGGGTCGGAGATCGCCTTGTATGCCAGACAAAGGACACCTCTAAGGAGTCTGTATGAAACAGAGTAGAGGCATAAGGCTTTTAGCCTATCTGTGTGTGGTAGATTTTTGAGGCCCTGGAGTCTCCTGGTGAGGAACCTCTGTGGTCTCTCGTGCTGCGGCATGTGCTTTGCGAGGTACATGCCAACTGGGGCATTGTACTCAATAATGGGTCTTATAAGGGAGGAATACAGGGATGTAATTATCTCCTTGTCCCTGGATGAGATACCCTTACTTATGAGGTGGGCCATGTAGAAAGCTTTCTGTACAATGGAAGCAACATGGTGGTCAAAAGTCAGAGTGCTATCAATCTGGGTGCTCTAATCCCTCACGACTCACTGCATGCTTAGAACATTGATATTAATGTGATAATTTGTGGGGACATCTCTCTCCTCAAAGGGGTTGTTGATGCATTTTTTATATTCAGCTTGAGACCATGTTTCTGGCACCAGTCATTTGTTTTGGTGAGATCCTCTTGGAGGATGTTCATGTCACTAGGGGAATTGATGACAGATCCTAACTTGCAGTCATCTGCAAATGTAGTCAGCCATAGCCCACTGGTTTTGGCCTGTACCTCAGAAAAGTATATTCCAAATAACAGAGGCCCCAAGACCGAACCCTGGGGTACGCCACTCAATACGGGTCTACTGCATGAGGTGGCTTCCCCTATTTTGACTAGGTGGGTTCTATCAGTGAGCCAGTTGGCTACCCATCTGGTAACATATGGATTGATGCCTAGTTGAGAGAGTTTATCTATTATGCCTGAGTGGGGAATAGTGTTGAAGGCTTTGGCCAGGTCAAGGCAGGCAGTGTGCACTGTCTTCCCCTCATCCATGGTTTTGGTGGCTGTCTCAAAAAAGTCGACCAAATTTAACAGACATGACATCCCCTTGATGAAGCCAAACTGTGTGGGATCAATTGTTTGGAGGTTGCCAATGTCCTTGTTTATGAGGTCCATGATAATCCATTCCATGGCCTTGAAGATCAGCCTAATTAGGCTTATGGGTCTATAATTTACTGGATCAGTGGACGCTCCACCTTTGTGTAAAGGGATGATAGTGGCTGTCCTCCACTCAATTGGGACAAAACCGGTACTCGGGCTTTGGTTGAATAGGGTGCCTAATGGTGATGCAAGTTCCTGCCTGAGGTCATGTAGGATGCAGCCTGGGATGTTATCAGGTTCTATGGAGGCTGTATTTTTTGCTTTTGAGAGAGCAGTGATGACCTAATCCCTAGATACAAGGGGAAGGGGGCAGGTACTGGGAATGTCCTGATTTACTGATGGGGGGGACAGAGGGGTGAAATTTTTGCTGAATCTGTCAGCCATCAAGTTTGCTATATCAACGGCATTTGTATATGTGGTCTCCTTGACCATCAGTTCTGAACAGATCTGGGTGCTTCCTTTGAGACTGTGGACATTATGTGAAGAAGGCCTTATGACTGTCTCTAGTAGATGTGGCCAATTTAGGCTTGAAGTTTGCTTTGGAGGATTTCACTAGTGCTCTTATTTGCTTATTTAGACTAAGGAGAGATTGCTTCCAATTGGGCACCTGCTCCTTCTTGGTCCTGGTCAGCAATTTTTTTCTTCTGTTATAGAGTTTATTTATTGCAGATGCCCACCAGACAGGTTTACTCTTCCTTGCGGAGGATGATTAGGTCCTGTCAGGTATTCCTGATTCCATGAATCTATATAAATGTTCGTATAGTAATTTGGTATAGTTTTGGATACTGGTGCCAGTTCCTACATAGGGGGAAGGGGCTGTGAAGCTGTTTATACCATCCCTCAGGAGGCTGTAATCAGCTTTGGAAAAGGTTTTTGATTGACCCTAGGTAGGGGGGGGGTCGGGGGAGATGGTGACTTCAAATGTGACCGCTTTATGGTCGGATCTTACAAGGGAGGATGATACTGCAGGGATGCTGCAGTGGCTACTCATGTTGGTTAATACCAAGTCCAAGATATTATCACCTCTTGTGGGGGTATTGACTAGCTGTTCCAAGGCATTTGCATTTACAAAATCGAGGCATCTCTGGGTATTTGTGTTCTGGCAAGAGTAGTTCTTCCTGTCTATGTTTGGGTAGTTAAAGTCACCCAGTATCAGGGTAAAGGGTTGAATCTTGATAGATTCAAAGAGGTCTAGATAGTCAATTTGGGCATCTTGGGTCAGATTTGGGGGCCAGTAACTAGCTATTATTTGTATAGAGGTCTTGCCAATAGTTAACTGCTAACCAAAAGACAGATCGATGATGTAAAAGAAACCAGTAAACACTGTTGTATCACCACAAACCAAGTTGGAAGCACAATCCGTTAGAGAAACTCCGTTGAATGAAAAAAGCAGTATACATAAACGCATAACACCCACAGTATCCGTTTTCGTCGTCAACTTCATCAGATGGCTAAAACAACCCACACAACCTGTTTAAATACAATTGTATCCCCTCAAACCTCCAATAAGAAACCAAAGGCAATTAATAGTTAATTAGTGCTCTTCTAAAAAATAAATGTATATGGGTATATAGGCTACTAAAATACATCAATTACATTAAAACATTGCATATCCCCTAAGTGTTGTACAAATCACATATTTGTCTTTAAAAAACATTTAAAACCATTATTAAATTTAATTCAAAACAAAAAATGTAAACTGTTAAAAAGACTTAGGACTCCCTCTTGTGTCAAAAGTGTGTATGTGTAAAAAATAAACAACACACAAGGTTAAAGGACTTTTAAAGTTTGGCAGATCTAAGTTTTAGTACTGGCGCTAAAGATATCATATCATTTAGACCCGGAGGTCTGTTAGCTTCCAAGATTAGCTGCCAGTACAATTCTCTGTACTCCACCAGGGTCTCCCACATCCCACCCCTCGGGTCTAAGGGAACCACCTCAAGTACAAAAAACTGAAACCCTTTTGTTTTACATGTCAAACTATGTTTGTACAATGCATTGCTGTCACATTTGTTTCTAACATCATACAGGTGTTCATAAATTCTTTGTTTTAGTTTTCTCTCAGATTTACCTACATAAAAGGATTCACATTCATTACAGGTAACTAAATATATAATCCCCTTGGAGTCACAATTAACGTAGGTATGTAACAGTAATTTCTTTCTCCTAGCTTCCAAATAAAAGGAATCTCCTATTTTAAGGTAAGCACAGTAATTACACCTTCCACATTTGTACAATCCTTTCTTCGCCTTAGTTGACCTACCTTCCTTAAACCTGTTAGAGCCCCTTTCTAAAACATTCTTTATGGTACTCCCCTTACGGTAGGTATATGTTAAAGGTTCATCAAATATGTATTTTAAATCCGAGACCTTGGAAAAATTGTCCCATTCCCTATCTATTATCGTTCTCACAACAGTAGACTGTCCATCATAGGTAGTGACAAACCCTGAATTGAACTTATTACTTACCCCGGTACTCGGTTTATCATCTTTACCTTTTTCAAGGGAAGTTTTCCCCAAAATTGGGGCAAATCTACTCTTCCTTTCATCCCATACTTCTTTCGAAATTTTGTCAAACAACTCACCAGGGTATCCTCTATTTAAAAATAACTCTTTCAGTTTCAACACCTCCCCCATAAAGGTTTCATCATCTGAGGTCATCCTACACATTCTAACTAGTTGCCCTTTCATTACCCCCTTCTTCTGATGTAATGGGTGGGCACTAGTATAATGCAAGTAAGAGTTTGAGAAGGTTTCCTTTCTATGAATCCTGGAAACAAAATTTCCATTTTTCTTCTCTATATTAACATCTAAATAGGTTAACTCGTTTTCATTGAATTGGTAAGTAAAGTCAAAAAACTCAGTTGTACCTTTAAGGTATTCCACAAATTCATCAAAAAGGTTTGAATTCCCTCTCCATAAAAACAAAGGTCATCTAAAAACCTTCCATATAGTGTCCAATAACGTTTAAAAGGGGACTTTATTAAATATTCATTCTCCCAATAAGTCATAACTATATTAGCATAAGTAGGGGCACAATGTGCCCCCATGGCCACTCCTTTTTCTTGTTTAAAATATTCACCTTGAAAAAAGATAAAGTTGTTTTTTAACACCATCTCCATTAGTACCAAAATAGTCCTAAATTCATTTTGGGAAATTTCCTTGTATCCTGTCAACATCTCCTCAAACCACTCCAAACCTACTTCGTGTGGTATACTGGTAAACAGGTCAACTACATCTAAAGTCCCAAAGGCCAGTTCATCATCATACAAATTGGGTTTTAATTTTTTCAAAAAATCCCAGGAATCCTTGAAATTGTTAACATTGTTCAAGACTAACCCTTTCACCTTCACATCAACAAATTTTGCTAAAGGTGCTGTAATTGACCCATTTGCAGACACTATAGCATGTAAGGGAGGGTTGTTGATGTCCTTGTGTACCTTAGGAATCCCAAAAATAGAAGGAACCTTAGGTTTCTCAACATTTAAATAGTGGTAGGTTTTAATGTCAATAAGTCCTTCCATAAGTAAATCATTTAGGGCAACCTGAATTTTCCTGTATGCTATATTGATTTCATTCAAGGAGATTCTAGAATATTTATTAGTATCATTCAACAGTTCCATCATTTTGCCTTCATAAGTGATGTGATCCATAAGGACAACCCCCCACCTTTATCAGGTTTCATTACCCTTAGGTTACCATTGTTACTAAGGTCTTGTAGGACCTGATTTTCTTTCATAGTCAAATTCGGGTACACAAAATTGTGTTTCAAACTACTCCTTAGTTCTTTTTCTACCTTTAACTCAAAATTCCACAAGACACAAGAGGGAGTCCTAAGTCTTTTTAACAGTTTACATTTTTTTGTTTTGAATTAAATTTAATAATGGTTTTAAATGCTTTTTAAAAACAAATATGTGATTTGTACAACACTTAGGTGATATGCAATGTTTTAATGTAATTGATGTATTTTAGTAGCCTATATACCCATATACATTTATTTTTTAGAAGAGCACTAATTAACTATTAATTGCCTTTGGTTTCTTATTGGAGGTTTGAGGGGATACAATTGTATTTAAACAGGTTGTGTGGGTTGTTTTAGCCATCTGATGAAGTTGACGAAAACGGATACTGTGGGTGTTATGCGTTTATGTATACTGCTTTTTTCATTAAACAGAGTTTCTCTAACGGATTGTGCTTCCAACTTGGTTTGTGGTGATACAACAGTGTTCAATAATTAACTGCATCTGGAGTGTCTCCTGTGTGTCATACTGTTTGACCAGCCTGGAGGTGTGTATGTCTATAATATATATTGAAACTCCACCTCCTTTGGCTTTACTACCCACAATTTGGGGTCTGAATGTATAATAGGATGAGTAACCAGTTAAGGCTGGGGTGCTCTCTGCAGCTTTGAACCAGATTTCTGTGACCACAAAGATGTCAGCATTTTCCAGGGTTAGGAATGCTTGCAATGAGTGCAGTTTCGTGTTTAGACTCCTAGCGTTTAGCAGTGTGAAGATTGGGGAATGATGGGCGAAGGCTGTCAGCCTAGTCAAATAGCATTTGATACATATTTCTATCATTTGTATATATAAATGTAAAATACAGGCTTGTGTTCTTAAATGAAAGAAAACACTGTAAAATGTGAACTTCAAGATTGTTGCAACATTGCCATTGCTGTAAGGAAAACCAAGTCAAGCATTTCAAATGTTCTTTGAAGTTCCAATTATCTAATAAAGTGGTGCTGAAGCGGATGGCTGAACACTTTTTCTATTGTCTTAACTTAAGGAATAATTGTTAGAGTATACATGTGAAATGTCTTTTATTGTTATAGTTTCCTGAGCAGGTGTGTCAAAATGATGTAATGTGTATACTGGGAAAACCTAAGTGATCAAAATGATGTAATCTGGGAGGGCCTCAGCAGAGCTATTTGTTAGTGAGTTTAAAAACTATTGTTCAGTGAGAGACTGAAAGCATTTTGTCTTGGACCATCAACCCCAGCACTGTATATATGTAAGTAGGATTGTAACACTGTGTTTTCTCTTAAGAACAGCTAAGGATTAGAAAGTTAGATTAAATGTTTTTCTTTGACATCAGACCTGTCCTACTGGATTATTTTAAGTTTCTATGTGATCTCTGAACTCTTAGATATATCTGTGGTGTAGTAGTATTGTCTTGTGTTTTAATTATTTATTATTAAATATTTTAAAAAACTTTAGCTGTGGCTGGTTTGTGTAGAGAAAAGTAGACTCTAGTGTACATTGCATTTTTAGAGTTCATTGTAATAAGCCACTCTAAAAAGCCTTAGACTGAATTGTCACATTACCAATTGGATAATAATATTGCACAGTAATAATTGGGAACCCTTTTAAGGGCCTTTGGGTAGCTGATAATTATTAAGCTGGTGGTGGCAGTAATTACTACCATATAGTCTGGGTAAAGGGGCACAGCTGGATAATCTGTGTCAGCCTTTCCTAGGAGTGTCTGTGAAGTTGTATAAATACTTATCTCAAAGTATGTGTGGTGTGTCAGCTACCTGGGCAGGGACATGAAGCACTGGTGGGACAGAGAGGGTACTGGAGGTTAGCTTGCCAGCTAGGCTGAGATCTGGACCCTATAGCTGTGCCAGTGGGGAGTCTTATTGGGGACCTGGAGAGCAAGTTAGCAACCATTCCCAGACTGACTTTGATCTCTGTGTGCACTTAAGGGAAATTGTACTTTACTGTGTGTGTTTGTTATCCTTTCCTCTTCTATGAGACCCTGGTGTTAGTGGTGAGGATTGAGGCTCCTTTATTGCTGAGCCAGGGCATGGTCATCACATATCTGGTGGACGTGATTGGGATAAAATATTCTCACATATCTGTTTGGCAGTAATGTGGGTAGAGTGAATCCTGTAGCTTATGTACAGTGATCACTGAAAGTGTTTTGTACTCTAAATCACCACACAGTGTATACTCAGAGTTCAGATCACAATTATTTTATTTCTTTTGTTAGCTTAGTTAGTCAGGGTGAGCAGGCAGCATGTCAACACAGGAATATGGAAAGCTGACAAGGAGCCAGCTGGTGGAGATGTGCCAGGCTAGGGGACTGGTGCATAGAAACCTGACTAAGGCAGACCTGATTGCAGCCTTGGTTACAGCTGCATCAGAAAACAGCATCCAGGATGACAATCAGACTGGCAGTGGAGATACAGTATCCCTGGAGAATGGACAGCTCAACCTTTCTGCGAAGGACAATGAGACTGGCAGTGGAAAAACAATATCCTCGGTGAATGGACTGCTCAACCTTTCTGCAATGGACTTAAAAATCCAGCTGGAGCTAAAGAGACTTGAGTTGGAGGCCAGGCGTTTGGAGATAGAAGCCGAAGAAAAGGAGCATCAGAGGAAGCATGAGAGGGAAATGCTGACTCATCGCCAGAGTCAAGGAGGTAATGGGGAAGGGAGTAACTGGACTCCAGAAGCACAACAGGTCAGTAAATTTCTTCCACAATTTAAAGAGGGGGATAATTTTGATTGTTTCATTCACATGTTTGAAAGGGTATGCAAACAGTATAGTGTTGACCAAACACTCCGGGTACGGTTCCTGACCCCCTTACTCCACGGGAAAGCTGTAACTTGTATATCACAAATGCCTGACTTTGTTTTGATTATACTGCTGCAAAGAAATGTCTGTTAGAATGTTTTAAACTAATACCTGAAATGTATAGGAAAAAGTTTCGTGAGCATATATGCAAGACAGATGAAAATGTATGCGAATATGTTGCTGAACTAGCACTTATATTCATAGCCGGGTGAGTGGATGTCAGGTCACCACTTTGGAAGGGCTGGCAGACCTTTTGTTGAGGGAACAAGCCCTTAATACTTTGCCTGAGAACATGAGGATCTGGTTAGCTGATAGAGAATGTGCTACTTCAGATGAGTTGGGGAAGAAGGGAGATCTATACCTGGCCAGCAGGGCAGCCCTGTACAGGACGGGGACCCCCAGTACTGCTCATGGGTCTAAAGGAACTCATGGTGGGCAGCACAGACTGCCCCAACAGAATCTGCCAGTAGCAGGGGAAGCCACTAGTCCAGGTACATGTCTAGGAGCTAGGATGAAATGTTTTGAATGCAACCAGTGGGGCCATGGTGCATACAGGTGTCCGCGGAGGCAAGGTGGGGAACCAAAGCTGAGGGAGCCAGTAAGTGGGGAAGACAAAATGCCAATAGTGGGTTGTCTTGAGACAACAGGGGTATGGAACTATCATCCTGCAGATGACCTGAGAAAGAATAATTTGGATGAGGCAGTACCATGTAACTATGCAGTTACATGCAGTGAGGCTAGGAGACAAGCATGTGGGTCTGGTAGCCTGGGGGAGACCCAGACAGACTGCATACTTGCAGCCAGGACTGCTGAGGTGGTTACTTCAGGGAGGGAGCTACTCTGTAGCAGTGAGACTGAAGGTGAGCCACAGCTGCTTGTGGGTACTGATGGTCCCTTGGACAGGGTAACTGCAAAGGTAGAGGTAAATAGTAGTACCCAGGCTGATAGTGAGGCACCACTGTCAGAGGATGCCAGACTTCCTGTGGAAGGGGAGCTGGGAAGGGTTACAAGGAGAGTGCTGAGACAGGCTCAGCTCTCAGATCCTACATTGCAAGGCCTGAGGCAGGTAGCTAGGGAGTCACCTGATTTCAAGGGAAGGGGGAAACTGTATACTGGGACAAAGGGTTACTGTACAGAGGGTGGACCGCTGAAGGAGGGCTAGAAGGTGAGAGAGTACAGCAGTTGGTAGTGCCTAGAGCCTACCATCTGGCGCTTCTAGCCATAGCCCATGATATTCCCTTTGCAGGTCATATGGGCATAAAACATACAAAGAAGCGTATTATGCAAAACTTCTATTGGCCTGGAATTTCCAGAGATGTAACAAGGTACTGCAGGACCTGTGAGCAGTGCCAAAAGGTAGGCAAAGAAGAAGACAAGGTGAGAGCTCATTTGATGCCTTTGCCTGTGATTGAGGAGCCATTTCAGAGGGTAGCTATGGATATTGTGGGTCGTCTGAGTACCCCAAGTTCCACAGGAAAAAAGTATATCCTAGTGGTAGTGGATTATGCTATACGATACCCTGAGGCAGTGGCCTTGTCGTCCATTGAGGCAGAGAAGGTGGCAAATGCTTTGTTAGAGATTTTCAGCAGGGTAGGTTTCCCAAAATAAATACTGACTGACCGAGGTGCCAATTTCATGTCAGAACTGCTGGCTTGTCTGTGGAAGTCCTGTGGGGTGAAGCACATGAAGACTACCCCCACCATCCCCAGACTAATGGTCTTGTTGAGAGGTTAAATTCTACAATCAAGTCCATGCTACGGGCATTTGCAGATCAGTTTAAGAGGGAGTGGGACAAATATTTGCCCCATCTGTTGTTTGCTTACAGAGAGGTTCCCCAGGAATCCACAGGTTTTTCACCCTTTGAGTTGCTAAATGGGCATAGGGTGAGGGGACCTCTATATTTAATTTGAGATGAGTGGGAAGGTGAGTGTGAGGCTTACAAGGTGTCTGTTGTGGCATATGTCCTAAACCTCAGGACAAGGCTCAGGGAACTCATGGGCTTGGCCTAGGAGAACCTGGCAGAAGCCCAACAAGAGAAAAAGGTGTAGTATGACAGGAATGCTCGAGCTAGAGAATATGCTGTGGGGCAGCAGGTAATGGTTTTCATTCTTGTCAGACACAACAAGCTGCAAGCAGCTTGGGAGGGACCCTACAAGGTGGTAAGAAAGGTAAGTGATGTTAACTACATGGTGGAAGTGCTAGGCAGATAGCAGGGGCACAAATTGTACCATGTTAACATGATGAAACCTTACCATGATAGGGAGGCCCTTGTGCTGAGCATTTGCAGTGGATTGCAGGAGGAGTCTGAGGGAGATCCTGGGACTGATCTCCTCAGTGAGGCTCAAGCTGACACCTCGGTGGAAGGTGTAGCAATATCCCAGCAGCTATCTCCTACCCAGGTTCGAGAAATCCGAGCAGTGTTGCAGGAATTTGGGGACATGTTTACTAGGAAACCAGGGAGCACCCACCTGGTGCAGCACCAGGTGGATACAGGACCCAAAAGACCTATTAGGCAGGCCACTTATAGGGTGCCTGAAAGAGTCAGACAGACTCTGAGGGAAGAGGTACAGGAGATGTTGGAACTAGGGGTGATTCAAGAGTCCAACAGTCCCTGGGCCTCGCCAGTGGTGTTGGTGCCAAAGAAGGATGGCAGCACCAGGTTCTGTGTGGATTACAGGAAATTAAATAGTCACATAGAGTTAGATGCTTACCCCCATGCCTAGGACAGATGAGGCCCTAGAGCAGCTGGGTGGGGCTAAGTATCTTACAACCATTGATCTTACCAAGGGTTACTGGCAGGTGCCCTTGACTCCCAGTGCTAAAGAGAAGTCAGCCTTTGTGACTCCTTTTGGCTTGTATGAGTTCACAAAGATGCCCTTTGGGATGAAGAATGCCACAGCAACTTTCCAGAGGCTGGTGGATAATATCTTAGCAGGAGCAGGAGGGTTTGCTCTTGCTTTCCTAGATGATATTGCCATCTACAGCCTTTCCTGGCCAGAGCACCTTCAGCATGCCACGGAGGTGCTGGGCAGACTACAGAGGGCAGGGCTGACAATTAAACCGAGCAAATGTCAGGTGGGTAAGGCAGAGGTCTCCTACCTAGAACATAGAGTGGGGAGTGGTAAGATAAGGCCAGAACCTGCCAAAGTGGAAGCTATTCAAGCATGGCCTGCACCTGTTACCAAAAAGCAGGTGAGGGCATTCTTAGGGACAACAGGGTACTACAGAAAGTTCGTCCCCAGTTATGGTACCATAGCTGCTCCCCTCACAGACCTGACAAGGAAGAACAGGCCAGATAAGATAGTGTGGACCCCAGCATGTGAACAGGCATTTCAGAAGCTTAAAGAAGCTTTGGGAAGACCCCCTGTGTTAGCTAGTCCAGATTACAGTGAAGAATTTGTTCTGCAGGTGGATGCTTTGAACCATGGGGTGGGGGCTGTACTTAGCCAGATTTCTTCAGAGGGGGAAGAGCACCCAGTGGTTTATCTCAGTTGTAGGCTCCATCCAGTGGAGGAATGCTATGCAGCTGTAGAAAAGGAATGTCTAGCTATAGTTTGGGCATTGCAGAAACTTAAGCCTTATCTGTATGGAAGAAAATTCACTGTAATGACAGATCACAACCCTCTAACATGGTTAAAGAGAGCCAGTCAGCAAAATGCCAAATTGCTAAGATGAAGCCTGGGGTTGATAGCATATGATATGTCAGTGCAGTACCATAGTGGGAGTAGCAATGCCAATGCAGATGGGCTCTCAAGACAGGGAATGGGGTGAGGTACCCTCAGATAGACCAACCCTCTCAAACGGCGTTTCTCAAGGGTCACTTGAAAAACTAGCTTGAGTTCTCCAAGGGGGGGGGGGGGTGTGAAGATTGGGGAAAGATGGGCGAAGGCTGCCAGCCTAGTCAAATAGAATTTGATACATAATTCTATCATTTGAATATATAAATGTAAAATACAAGCTTGTGTTTCTAAATGAAAGAAAACACTGTAAAATGTGAACTTCAAGATTGTTGCAACATTGCCATCTGCTGTAAGGAAAACCAAGCCAAGCATTTCAAATGTTCTTTGAAGTTACAATTATCTAAAAAAGTGGTGCCGAAGTGGCTGGCTGAACACATTCTTTCTATTGTCTTAACTTAAGGAATAATTGTTAGAGTATACATGTGAAATGTCTTTTATTGTTGTAGTTTCCTGAGCAGGTTTTATATTGCTAAATAATGCATTTGTGGCCTGGGAACTCCAGACTGTCAAAATGATGTAATGTGTATACTGGGAAAACCTAAGTGTCAAAATGATGTAATCTGGGAGGGCCTTAGCAGAGCTGTTTGTTATTGAGTTTAAAAACTATTGTTCAGTGAGAGACTGAAAGCACTTTGTCTTGGACCATCAACCCCAGCACTGCTTATGCACTGTATATATGTAAGTAGGATTGTAGCACTGTGCATTCTCTTAAGAATAGCTAAAGATTAGAAAGTTAGATTAAGTGATTTTCTTTGACATCAGACCTGTCCTACTGTATTATTTTAGGTTTCTATGTGATCTTTGAACTCTTAGATATCTCTGTGGTGTATTAGTATTGTCTTGTGTTTTAATTATTTATTATTAAATCTTTTAAAAACCTTTAACCATGGCTGTTTGTGTAGAGAAAAGTAGGCTCTAGAGTACATTGCATATTTATAGAGTTGATTGTAATAAGCCACTCAAAAAAGCCTTAGACTGAATAGTCACATTACCAATTGGATAATAATATTGCACAGTAATAATTGGACACCCTTTTAAGGGCCTTTGGGTAGCTGATAATTATTAAGCTGGTGGTGGCAGTAATTACTACCATATAGTCTGGGTAAAGGGGCACAGCTGGAGAATCTGTGTCAGCCTTTCCCATGAGTGTCTGTGAAGTTGTATAAATACTTATCTCAAAGTGTGTGTGGTGTGTCAGCTACCTGGGCAGGGACATGAAGCACTGGTGGGACAGAGAGGGTACTGGAGGTTAGCTTGCCAGCTAGGCTGAGATCTGGACCCTATAGCTGTGTCAGTGGGGAGTCTTATTGGGGATCTGGAGAGCAAGGGAGCAACCAGCCCCAGACTGACTGTGATCTCTGTGTGCACTTAAGGGAAATTATACTTTAATGTGTGTATTTGTTATCATTTTCTCTTCTATGAGATGACCTCTCTGGTGTTAGTGGTGAGGATTGAGGCTCCTTGATAGCTGGGCTAGGGCATGGTCGTCACAAGCAGCATGACCTTTAATTTGTGTTTTGTTGAAATTTTTATGTTGGTAGTTTTAACCTCATCACTTTTCCTAAAAAAGGCACTATAGGGGAGGCAAGAGCCTTTGCCAGAATCCTGAAGCTCAGGTGAGACAGATGCAGCCCATCTCTGGCAAAGCATCATGGTCTGTTGATCATATCTTCTCAGGCTGTCAGGTACTGGATCCCCCTGGAATGACACCAGAAACTAAGCCAATTGTTAAAGTCAATCATTTTCTGTTTGTATTCAGGCATCATTCTGGGTGACAGTAGAATGCTGCTTAAGGCTAGGAACATATATGCCTGGGGCACATATTCAGAGAGTCCAATCATGTCTCTCTTCATATAGCCCGGGGAGGTACATCTCAAGTCATTCACACCAACATGGACTATGACAGAGTCATAACAGTACCTGTTGTTGAGAGAACTGAGTGCGTGTGTGATATGGTGCATTCTGGTCCCTGATAGACAACTAACTGTGACTTTCTCCTTATCCAGCCTGGTGAGGGGCACATCTGTGTGTCTCACAATGGAGTCACCTATGACTAATATGTTGGGTTTATGGTTAAGCCTTAGTGGTTGTGAAACAGAGGTGTGTGAACTATGAGTGGTATGTGGTGTGGAGGGCTGTGGAGATCACGTGTGTATTTGCCTCGGAGGTTTTTGCCTCTGAGGTCTCCTTTGTTTTGGTATGTTTTTGTTGAGCACCTCCACATATGTGGGTGTGTGTTGTCTAGGTGTGGATGGTGTTTGAGGTGAAATGATTGGATTGTGTTGACAGCCTTATACAATATGCAGATTGCCATGTTTTGCTCTTGTTTGGTCTTCAGCATCATATATCATTAATCATCTTCATTAGCTTGCGGCATTTCAGCATTTCTGGGACTGATAGCACACAGTGCCAATGTCTACCAACCCTTGTTGAGTCCAAAAGTATGTGCAAAAATGCAAAGTCAACTCTGTTGATGCAGAAAGATTGCATCTTTACTATGACCTGTACAAGCTGGTATCAATTAGTACTGCCAGCACCTGTAAGACTCGATGTGGGAAAGGAGGAATGATGAGGATATGCTTATTCATCCCTATTCAGAAGAGGCATAGGGATGACATGCTGGTGTGAAACAGGCCACTCTTGAAGCCACAGTGAAACCCAGAGCCACAAGCAGTGGCCCTAGTAGGTGAATGTGGAGTTACAACATTGGGAGGGTTGTGGACTCAAATAAAGAGATGCTCATGCGTAAGAGCTCAAAATGCTCTTCTGAATGATGCCAGCATAGAGGGGGTTAGGCCTCCCAGTACTGTGCCAAGCCACCCTTTCTGAGCAGCAATGTTGTCTCCCAGTCTCACTCTTCTCCTGCATCCTGTCTTCACTAGTCCATACCAGCTAGTAATCTTGGCCTGGGGAGGTTTAAAAACTTGGGTGATGTATTACTGTCGTATCATGCAGAGGAGAGACCAGGAAAGAACCACACTTTCAGAAGTCATCACATCCTGCAGAACTGCCACAGGATTGCAAAAAAAGTCCTGCAGATAAACATGTGTACAATGCATGACATATTACCAAAGTGAGATGAGCAGAATTACAGAAACATCTGGATTTTTCAGGTATGTCTTGAACACTGCAGACAGATTGGAGTGCAGTGCTGGCATACCTGAATCTAAATACAGCTGACATATGTTAATATGCAGCCACCCAACACTACAACCTGTGAGAGATGCACTTACATAGCCAAAATGGAAGCAAAGCTCTCTCCACCCAAGATTGTGCTAGACAGTCAAGAGGAGAAGGTTAACACCCACACTACACCTCAAGCAACACATAGCCCTTCTAAACCCAAACCACCAACACCCACATATAGCAACACTAAATCCACATATACAGAGGCCCTTAACTGTAACCTGCCCAAGCAACAAGGACCTCTGAAGCTGAAATGCAAACAAACACCAATCACAACCAAAGTGTCACATAGTTCACAACACCAGTGTGCCACTCAGCAACAACCCCTAAGGCAAGACAATGTACCTAACACTTTAGTCATAGGTGACTCTATAGTCTAGTACACTGATGTCCCTCTCACCAGGTTGAACAAGGAGAAAATTACAGTCAGCCGCCTATCGGGTGCCAGGATCTGCCACATAACTCATGCACTCAAGTCACTCCACAACAAGTACAAATATGACTCTGTCATTGTCCATGTTGGAGTGAATGACTTGAGATGTACCTCCCTGGACTACATGAAAAGATACATGGAAGAGCTCTTAGATCATGTGGCCCAGGCAGGTATGACCCTAGCCCTGAGTAGCATCCTGCCTTCGCCCAGAATGATACCACAATATAAGGACAAAATGATTGACTTCAACAATTGGCTAAGCTTCTGGTGTCATTCAAAGGGGATCCAGTATCTGTCTGCCTGGGACGACATGATTGACAGACCACGATGCTTTGCCAGAGATGGTCTGCACCTGTCGCCCCTGGGATTTAGGTTACTGGCTAAGGCTCTTGCCACCCCTATAGTGCCTTTTTTAGGCAAAGTTCAAAGGACAAAACCACCACCGTAACAGGTACAAGCATGCAAAATCTGAAGGTAATGCTTCTCAATGCTAGAAGTCTAAACCTCAAAATGCACTCTCTCGAGGCACTCCTAAAAATGGAGAACATCGATATCTGTGCAGTAACTGAGACCTGGTTCAAGGCTCCAGAGAACACCCCTGCAATACCAGGCTACAACTCTTACCAAACTTTTCGGCCACCAAACCAGGACCAAAATACTAAAGGTGGAGGAGTGTCAATATTCACCAAGGATATTCACACCACCAGGCTAGTTGCCCAACACAATGCGTCTGAAATTCTCTAGGTGCAACTAACACTAGGTATGACTGCAATCCAAACTGTATCTTGCTACAGATCCCCCACCATACCCCAAGATTCTCACTACACCTTTCTAAATATACTGGAAAATATTAAGATAGAACCAAACACCCTAATACTGGGTGATTTTAACTACCCTGCCATTAACTGGGAAAACTACTCATGTACCAACACCTTTGCCCAATGGTTCTTGGAATTCATAAATTCCAATGCCCTGGATCAACTAATCCATAGTCCCACCAGGGGCTCCAATATCCTAGACCTGGTCATTACCAACATGGGAAATCGATGCTCCACACCTATGGTCACCCCCTCGTTAGTCAGGTCTGACCATAAGCTAATCACCCTTAACATCCACATCCCAGCCCCACCCCCAGTAAGGAAACCTCCATAAAAAACTTCTCCAAAGCCAACTTCATGCTACTCAAGTCAGAAGTGACAAACTTCATGACACCCATGCCGACAGGAACTGAAAGTTCAACTGCTGAATCCTACACTAAGGCACTGTACGAGCACATCCACTCATGCATGAATCGTGCCATCCCAAATAGAACCAAGATGCTCTCATCCAAAAAAGGAAGCCAATCTGGTGGTCCCCTGCCATAAACAAACTTTACAACAAAAGGAAGAAACTGTTGCAGAAAAGAAGAAAATCTCAGGATGCAAAAAACTCCCTTACCAGCCTCAGTAAAAAACTGAGATCCCTCATAAAATCCTCCAAAGCTAGTTACAAAAATAAAATTGCCAAAGATTCCAAAGACAACCACAAGGCATTCTATAACTATGTCAAGAATCTAAGGGGCATTGCTCAGATCTGCTCTGAGCTAAAACAGAATGGCATTAAATATACTGATCCCAAGGATATTGCCAATATCCTGGCAGATCGATTCAGTGCCAACTTCACTCCCCTCTCACCTCCTAAATGGCCCATCTCAATACTGGAAGATTGCCAAATTCTGGTAATAACGGCCACACAGGTAAAAAACGCACTCTCCAAAGCTAAGAATACAGCATCCATGGGACCAGATGACATCCCAGGCTGTGTACTACATGAACTACAATATGAACTGGCACCTCACCTAAGTGTCATGTTTAATCATAGCCTCACATCAGGTTTCATGCCCACTGAGTGGCGCAGAGCTACAGTTATCCCACTCCACAAGGGGGGGTCCACCTTGGATCCCAGAAACTACCGTCCCATCAGTCTGACAAGCCTTATCTGAAAGGCCATGGAGCGTATTATCATGGAACTTATAAACAAAAGACATTGGCAACCTTCAAACACTGGACCCCACCCAGTTTGGGTTCGTGAAGGGCCGATCTTGTCTCCTGAACCTGATTGACTTCTTTGAATCAGTCTCCAGAGACATGGACAAGGGTAAGGTGGTCCACACAGCCTATCTAGACCTTGCCAAGGCCTTTGACACCATCCCCCACTCTGGAATCATAGATAAACTAACTAAGCTGGGCATTAATCCCTACGTCACCCAATGGGTTGATAACTGGCTTACTGATACAACCCACACTGTAAAAGTAGCCGACTCCAAATCCAGCTCCAGACAAGTGACAAGTGGAGTACCTCAGGGTTCAGTCCTGGGACCGCTCTTGTTTGGCATCTACTTCTGTGAAGTACAGGCCAACACTAAGGGACTCTGGCTAACAAAGTCCACAGATGACTGCAAACGGGAAGCCATTACTGAATCCCCAAATGATGTGGATACTCTACAAAAGGGCCTTACAGAAACAGATGCTTGGTGCCAGAGCCATGGGCTCAAGCTCAATGCCAAGAAATGTATAGTTATCCCCTTTGGGAAAAAACATGTACCTGTGAATTACCATATAGGTAGCAGTACACTAAACACCGAAAGTGTGATAAGAGACTTAGGGACACAGGTGGACAGTGGTCTCACCTTCGATAACCATATCGCCACAATAGTCAGGAAATCCTTCTATGTAGCACACCTCATCACTAAGGGCTTTTCATCCAGAAAAAAGGAGGTCATTGTCCCACTGTACTCATCCCTCATTAGACCCATTATAGAATACAATGCCCCGTTTGGAAAGTACCTCTCAAGACATCTGCAACAACTGGAAAGGCCGCAGAAATACCTCACTAAAAGAATCACAGGCCTAAAGCAGATGCCCTACGCTGACCGCCTTAAAAAACTCCAGCTATACTCTGTCACATATCGTCTACTCAGAGGTGATCTCTGCTTAACATACAAGGCCATGTCAAACCCAGAGCTGTTGGACATGCTACACTTAAAGAAATCCCAATCCCTCAGAGTCACATGCTCCAGGGATCTAAACCTTGTCATCACAATAAACAAAACATGCTGGAGGGATAGGTTCCTGACCCAGGGACTCCCCAGACTCTGGAATAGATTGCCCATACATGTCAAGCAGAGTGCCTCTTTGGCCCTCTTCAAGAGGAACCTTGACGATTGGATGGGAGAAAGGAAATTCACCCCAGGGATCATGTCAGTCGCCCGGCTAGACAGGGGTCCAGGGAAGTAAATAGTGTGGGAAGAAATAGCCAGGGAATTGTTATGGCTAGGCTTGTATAGGCCCTAGGGCTGATAGCCTAGTACCAACCTATGAACCTATGAACCTATGAACTTTGAGCAGTATGACTATATGAGTGCATGATACTGAACAGTGTCATGAAATGTGGTACACAGAACTGATACACATACCAGTAATGCAATTATTCTGTATACAAGTTACCTGTAACAATATGGTAACATAGTGCTCTTAAGCAGTCCTAATACCTGTACTAACCAGTATCTTGTATTATTATAAAATATGCAGACCTTAACATTTATGATTAAGCATATTACTTAATCACCTATGAGTACTTATTGTGTACTTGTAGGAAACATAATATGAATACATGACAGGAGATATGATTCTCGGTATTTTTTTTTCAGTAGTGCCACATGTAGGTAAAATTAAATACATTCAAAATGCATTATCTTAACACAAAAAGTTTAACAACCATATGTGTAGTGAACGGAATGCATGCATAGAATAATAGGTTGCAGACTTTGTTCTCTTTTCTTTGTTGAGTGTTATGTCACTGCTTATTTGTAAGTGTAGGAAATCACTGGAATCATGTGTCATACGTTTGTCTCATGTGCAGTGGAAAATTTATAGTAGTGGTAGTAAATGCTGATGATATGATAAAAAGCAAGTAATTGCAAACAGTATGCAACCTAATAGTGGGACTCTGATACAACAATAACTTTTCTAATGGTACACAGCTTAGAGATGTCACCACCATTAATTTGCATATTGCCATTCTTTGTCGTGTAGCTAATAATATCAATTATCTCAGTTAACATTATATATTCCCAGCTTAGGATATATAACTGTAAGCATGGTATACTTTCCATATGCAGTACAATTATACTGTGCAGCCACTACAGGTATCATGCTAGTTAAAAACACCTATATTAGTTTTATGGCAGTTGTGAAGTAAGATTCCTAGATAAGTACTTGGTTAATTGCCCTTGTGGGTCATTTTAAGTCTAGCCAATATTTCACAAAATTAAGCATTAAATCCTGTGTCCTGTGTTTGTGAGGTAAACACCTTAACCATTATGCAAACCCATGAGAGTTTATCATTAGAAAGTTTGTAAATTTGCTCTGGCATTCACTTTATAACTTTACAGCAGTAATAAGTAGATGAACCGTGTGCTTCAAAGAAACCTTGCTGTAAAGCATCAACATTAAATAGATTTATTTATCATTTATTTACTCTTTGTTAACTGGGTTAGTCCTACTAGAGCATTGTCCTTTTTTTAGGGGAGACCAGAGGGGGTATTCACACTGACTAGGCGAAATTTGGTCTGGACACCAGGGAACTCCCCCCTTTCTTTTTTCGATTAGTAGCATGGGATGTTTAACATCCACCTACACTATCACCAAACTTAGACAGATGGGACCTCAGTTTAAAATCTCATCTAAAGGACAACACACTCAGGAGTGCAGCACACTTCTTATGCTGCATTGCAGTGTTAGCATTAAAAAAATGAGTCCAATAACCCATTGTGAGAATAGAACCTGAAGCCTTCTGATCTTCAAACAACAAAGGTGAGGGTGCTACCAGCTGAACTTCTGACACTACTATTTTTGAATGTTGCTTATTTTATTTTGCTTTTGTTTATTTGGTTTGTATGACTGGATTTAGTCAAAAACACTTTACAGCAGATGCCTGAGGAGAAAATCTCTAACATAGTATAAATATTCTTAAACAGACATTTAGCAATTGAATGAATATGCATTAAATAATGTACATTAACGATTACACATACATTTATCAATTAGATTGCTATACGTATACTGCTGCTAATTAGCTCATACTATCTGAAATGTAACAACAGCTAGCTATTCTTTACATATTCTGTTATTGACCTTATTTTTATCATTCATTTGTATATTGTTAGAATGATTTTAACAACTACAACGCTGCATAAAACACCCAGCTGTACAGACCTTCAAATGTCAAACACCATATATGAAAACCATAAATTAATAATAAAATTTTTTTTTACTTATCTTATAATTATATTTCAACTGTATGAAATATTAATTTGCATTGCAGTAATGACATTGCATGTATTTTTTCAGTGTGTGTGTATAAGATGCTTTCTCCTATACAGTGTCATTAAAGTAAACTGTGAATGCACATTTAGATGTAACTATCTTAACAGATAATATATAATGCATCTGCAGGATTCAATAAACTCCATGTAGGCATGAGGAACACAGCAAAAATACCAGCCAAAACTCTGGAAAGAGTGTCAGAACTAGTTATATCTATATACTTTGACTTTCCTCCTATTTTTGTTTAATTTCTGCCATGTTTGTATGGTGCACCACAGCGTTTGGCAATGCTTACCTCATATGTGCAGTGGGACCACCCATGTATCAGACATGACACAGATATCCAAAAATAGAAACCAGATACTTTCCATTGCTTTTGCTCAGCGCTGCTGGGCATTGCACAATCCCAGTAAGTGGAGCTGCGCTATGCGCATACCATCAACTTAACAAGGAATAGTGAAATGTAAACTGTAGCCAGCAAGACATGTGTAGAGTGTTGGACTGGAGTGCAGATAGTCCTGGGTTCCAGTCCATGGTATACAAATGTTATTTATACTGCTGTGATATTGCAGCTTACACAAATAAAGTGGTAGTGTAATGAAATAACAGTGGAATATCATTGGTTGTAAGTTATTTTCGGATACATTTGAAAAAGGTGTGTGTCACTTAGCATTGGACAAACCAATGCACTTGTTTTACTGTGTTTGCATGATGGTAGGTGGCATGCAGCTTTTTCAAATGTATCAAAATGTAGACAGTGTGCACTTTCAGTGAGTGCAATTGGCAGGAAAACATGCTATTTAAAGGTGAATCTGTGGGAATTGTACTTTAGACATTGATCTTGACCTTGTGCAGCTATGTCAGGTGTTGGAGAGGGTGTGCATTTCAGAGCACAGTTCTGGGGTGTCCAGGAGTCCAAGGTCTTTACTGTAATCCTGGTTAAGAATCATGAGCCCTGGCTGATGCAGGAGAACTATACCAGCTCCCAATATAAATCTGAAGCCTGGGATAGTTTGGCAAAGGCCCTTACCTGTGCGACTGGTATCCCCTGCACTGGGGAACAATGTCATCACCATTATGACAACCTATGCTGCAGAAAAAGGGATACCCTTGATCACTGGCTGAGGGAGTGTCGGGCAGGGAACACCCCAGAGAATGGTATGTATGCTTTACATTTAGTACTCATAAATATTCAAGCTGAATATGGTAGAAACTGGTATTCATAATGCTTTTTCTGTTTCCCATTTTCCACAACTGTTGAAGTGAGGGCCTCAAATGTGAGGTCCCACGTGAGGTGATTGGCTAGGATGCGAGAAGCACATGGTAAATAAGCATAATTATATAAAATACTGTTACTGCAGCATTAATAATGATAGATGGATTAGTTGTTATATCATACAGCTGTATGAAGTTGGGAATGCATGTCTGAACTGTAAAATCAAGTATGCATGCATTACTCTGTAGCATAGCTTTCAACTGAACTAATTTCTGTTGAATACCCACATTTAAGAATAACTGTTTTGGTCTGTTCATTGTAAGATTCATGGTTGTCTGGCAAGTAATTTATACTGAATTCTATAAATAATGGGTGTCAAAATGTATGTTAACACAAATCCTGTGCAACTATCCATGTGTGTAACAGCAATATTTGAAATATGTTCCGAGTTATGGGTCATTGTATTCCCATTAATTTATGATATGTCAAGATATCCTGCTCAGAAAGGTGGAGAGGTATTGTCTGTAACACAAAGTAACAGTTTGATATTCTCAGATAACAGTGAACACGAGTCTGTAAAGTTTAAAAGGAAAGAGTGCTTGCATTATGTTGTATTCCAAAGGAAAAGTACAATATTACAATAGTCACTGCTTGTTGGTTGTAATACCACTCTCCCCAAATGTAAACCTCGGCTGATTATAATACTGTTTTGGCTTGTCATCAATAAGAAGTACAATACTGTTAAGTAATCATTATTATAGCACTTGAAGTGCAAACCTCTAGACCTGTGGCTTGAATGGCCTGCTGTCAACTGTAATCACTGTACATGTATTTCAAGTAATAAAGAAAATTTTTAGCAGTTGGTATTGGTAACAGTAGAATGTAACAAAATAGAATGCCTTAACTGTAGAAAGCTTTGTATATTATCTGTGAAGTTACTAATGTTCCTCTTTTCTTTCTCTCACCCCACCCCTTCTCTTAGTTTATTTATTAATGGATTTCTTATATTTCTTCTTATTTTTATTATTATTATTGTATTATTTATATAATCAAATTACTTATTATATTATTTGGTATTACGTCTTATGTTTTGTTTATTATGTATAATTTCATATCTGCTTGGTGTTAAATACGTTTTCATTTATATGATTTATCATTTTGTTCATAATTCTATTATTTTAAGCTTTTCATACTGCTTTATTATTGTTTATTTTTTCTAATTTTCATTTAATTTGTTTTATGTTTTATTTAATTTTTGGTCTGAATTTTATTTATGTTATTACTACAACAAAGTAGGGTAGGCTGGTTCCCCGTGATCTGCTTACACTCACTCCACCGGCTGAAGCAACCGAGGCCAAGCACTTCTGGGCTGCAGCCTGGAGGCACCTCCCCTGCTGCCTCTGTCCTACCTGGACCCTCAGGTAGTTCTGCCCGAAGGGCCAGCCCCATACATAGCTCTCCCTTTTGCACATGTGTCTATTTGACACACTTAATTTGGTCCAATTGGCTTCACAATGCAATTATGTTATTGCCACCCCTCTCTGTAGGTGACAATCCAAATTCAGCTAATAAACTGTCATTCTTCTTATGTGATCCTTATATGTGTTATCATTATTTTGCCTTTTAGTAAACAATATGTCCACTCGGCATAGGCCGCCCTTTTCAGAGGCAGAGAATAACTTCATAATTGAAGCATTACAGCAACATCATTCAGTCCTGATGTCCAGAGGGTGGGCAAATATGTCACAACGTGCAGTCCTGTGGGACAAATTGGTCCAAAATGTCAATGCAATTGGGTGACAAAATCACAGCTACAAACAGGTGCGACAGCGCCATGGTCTGGACATGATTCATGTCGCAAGAAGGCATGCTGCTGAAGTGGCATGTGATCATCAGGTTACCAGTGCTGGGCCTGCAGCAGAACAACCTCTCACCGCCACCGAGGAATTTCTGGCAAGCATTGCCATGCAGGACAGCTCCCAGCAGTCCATTAGCAAGTATGTTCTGGACATGGATGTCACTCCTGCATCCCAGCAGGTGCTTCCAGGTAGGCTTTGTTAGATCATCAATAGAATACTGTTGCATTCATTCTGTATTAGTGTATATAGTTTTATTATGTGTCTGGTTATTTGTTTGGAGGGAGTATTTAAGATAGCTGCAGTATTAAGGTCATTTAGAGGTTGTCAGCCTCATTCTTATTAACATTGCATTTACTGTAGATATAGATTATTAAAAGTATTACCCCCCTGTTATACTGTTAAATGTGGTGCTGTTGCCATTACCTCTCCCTTTACTTTTCATGGGACCATTTGGAATCTACAGAGCTAGGGCTCCAGTTGGTAAGCAGAATACATTTATGTCAGTAATGAAGAAATATTCCAACATATCTGCTAAAGTGTCATCTCTAGCCTGCTGTATGGATTGCTGTACTGTCTGCATAATTGCCAACTATACAGATATTTGCAGAATGTCCAGATGTGTGACCATAGCTCACAACCTCTTAATGCATGAAATCTGGACAAAGCCTAAAATTTTGGTGGGACAAAGGCTCAAAAATAGGGACATATTTTAAATATCGCTCTTATAAACTTAGAAAGTTGCTAGAATGTCCGGTTTGTATTAGCATGCATTTTATGAATGATATGAAGTCTGTAATTCAAATGAATTTAATTATTTACTGACTTCACTTCTCAGTGATTTTCCAGAAAAACAGAAATTTTATGAGGGACAGACCAAAACTATGAGGCAAAAATCTGGATATTCTGCAAAAATCTGCACAGTTGAGAGGTATGTGTGTGTTTCATACCTCTGGCCCATATTTAAGATCATAGTGATTGAGTTGCAAAATACTGACAGGTGATTAAAGATTGGAGACATAACATAATAACAGAGATCTCACATGCAGACTGTATACCCATCCTAAATGTCATGGTGAAGCAATGCCTGTTATTCTATCACCTTTCTTTGTTTGTAAGGCAATATGTCACAATGGTACCTATTCCTGGGCCTTTGTCCACACATTATTTATGGCTGTGTCCACATTCCTTGCTCTAAGAGGTTGAGAGATATGAATGTCTGTAATAGTGACAGCAGTCTAAATTGCTTAACGTATATTGCAGCATAGTAGTGCAGGTATTAATGTATCACAGGTGAACATGGAAGTGGTTCTGTGTCCCCTACACCACCTGATGTCAGTGTCTCATCCAACTCTGATGATGATGGTGGCCGAAGTGAGGCACAGCCAGGGGTTGTAGAGGCTGATTCTGACACAGAGGTTGAAATCCAGTTACCCCCCCCACCCATTATCACCAGATACAGCCAGAATGCCTACACATACCCATTCCACTGAGGCCATAGATATTGGACAGTTGGAGGGCGAGGACATTGACCAGGGAAGTGTGGCTACTACTGTGGCTTCAGTGACTGTTGACACTGGCTATAGCCAAACTGTTAGCAAGGTTCCACAGAGGCAGCTTGATAAGGGTGGTCAGAGGAGGCCTGCTGTCCCTCCCCAGCTTGTTGCAGGTGTCTCAAAACATGTGACTCGATATTTGTTTAGGGCCATCATGAAGGCACATGCATGGTCAGAAAGGAACTCCCAAAGAATGCTCACGATTAAAGATGCAATACAGTTTGACATCTGTGACTGCCTCCACCATGTGGTTGATTCCCTGGATCATTTGAATGACTTGTTCAAATGGGATGTGTCTGTGAGGGAGTGAAGGTGTATCTGTCATGGAGTGCACATTGTCTGTGATGGAACGTCTGCTGGGATGGGAGTGTCAGTCTTAGGAGCACAGGTCAGCAACTACATCTGCTGAGAGCCAACATTGCCATGCCCGAGAATACTCCCATAGGGGCAGTACATCCACTGCTCCAGCAGGGAGTGCACTTTCTACAACTATACGTAGCAGGCCATGGGTTGTGGTCCTGGGCATTCCCATGAAGAGAGCATGTACAGCAGACATTGGTCACCTTCAGGTAGTAGCACAGCATCTGACCTTGGGCATGGAGGTGCCAGTGAAACTCCTGGCAGAGCCAGTTCTTATGTTCAGGGGTAGAGATGATGAACTGTCAGCTCAACCATGCACAGTTCACAGCTGTCTGACATACAGACATGTAGGGCTAGCACTGAGCTTGGATCTGTTCATGCAGTCACTCACACAGCAATGTCACATTGAGGGCACCTACAGGCACACGCAACATTTACATGGTCCATCTTGTCTGCTTCCCTTGCTTACTTATACACACACACACACACACACACACACACACACACACACACACACACACACACACACACACACACACACACTTGCCAGCATTTTGTGTCAGCCTAGGCCTCTTGTACCCCCACACAACATCCTGTACAAGTGATGATAACTGTGCCACATCCCTGTCATCTATCTTTTGGATTCAGGGATACTAAAGCTATTATCTGATGTACAGGGTGTCTGTCTATATTAATATGATGTTATTGCCTCCATCTGTGCTGTTCAGCTGATAATTGTACCTGTCATTTAGATTGCATGTAGCCATTTAGACAGTTGCTAGTATAATAATTTATCTGCTGTATACTGGATGCTTTTGTAAAGGCTATGAAGTCAGACAATTAAATGTGTCTCATTAATATATCTAACTTTTTCATTAAGGATTGTTTAGTACAAACATATAGGTGCACATCCAAAGTCAATCCATCAGATTCAGAACTCAACCGAAGGAAGAAATTGTTGCAAAAGAGAGTAAAATCCCATGAGTGGAGGAGCTCCCTGGTCAGCATCAGTAAGAAGCTTCGATCCCTTATAAGATCCTCCAAAGCTAGCTATGAAAACAAAATTGCCACTGATTCTAAGGACAACCACAAAGCATTCTATAGCTATGCCAAGAATCTCAATGGCAACACCCAGATCTGCTCTGAGTTACAGCACAATGGCACAAAAATTACAGAACCAACTGATATTGCCAACATCCTGGCAGATAGGTTCAGTGCTAACTTTAACCCCCCTCACCCCCTAAAGGGCCCATATCTATACAGGAAGAATGCAGAGTCCCTGTAATCACAACTACGCAGGTAAAAGCTGCACTCTATAAAGCCAAAAACACAGCATCCATGGGACCGGACAACATCCCAGGCTGCATTTTACATGAACTTCAGAACGAACTGGCTCCCCACTTAAGCACCATGTTCAATCATAGCCTTACATCAGGCTTTGTGCCCACTGAATGGTGTACAGCAACAGTTATCCCACTCCACAAAGGGGGAGCCACCACTGATCCCGGGAACTATCGCCCTATTAGCCTGACGAGCCTGGTCTGCAAGGCCATGGAATGTATCATCATGGAACTCATAAACAAAGACATTGGTAACCTCCAAACTCTGGATCCCACCCAGTTCGGGTTTGTGAAAGGCAGATCATACCTCCTGAACCTGATCGACTTCTTTGAGGCAGTCACCAAAGTCGTAGATGAGGGTAAGGTGGTTCACACAGCCTATCTTGACCTCGCCAAGGCTTTCAACACCATCACCCATTCTGGAATTATAGCTAAACTTACTAAACTAGGTATAAATCCCTACGTCACAAGATGGGTTGCTAACTGGCTCACTGACAGAACCCACACTGTAAAGGTTGCACACTCCAAATATGAGCTCAAACCAGTGACAAGTGAAGTACCACAGTATTCAGTCCTGGGACCCCTCCTGTTTGGTATCTACTTCTCTGAAGTACAGGCTAACACAGAAGGCCTCTGGCTAATGAGGTTTGCAGATGACTGCAAACTAGGAGCCATAGTCGCATCCCCAAATTATGTGGAAATCCTACAGAAGGGCCTCACTGAGACAGATGCCTGGTGTCAGAGCCATGGCCTCAAGCTCAATGCCAAAAAATGCATTGTCATCCCCTTTGGTAAAAAATCTGTACCCATGAACTTCTACATAGACAGCAGTCTACTTAACACTGAATGTGGGATAAGAGACCTTGGAACCCAGGTGGACAGTAGTCTGTCCTTTGATAGTCACATCACTGCAGTAGTCAGGAAGTCCTTCTACGTGGCACACATCATCATAAAAGGGTTCTCATCCAGGAAAAAAGAGGTCATTGTTCCCCTCTACTCGACACTCATTAGACCCATTATAGAGTACAATGCCCCTTTTGGAATGTACCTCACAAGGCATCTGCAGCAGCTGGAAAGGCCACAGAAGTACCTCACAAAGAAGATTACTGGCCTCAAACAGATGCCCTACACTGACCGTCTCAAAAAACTCCAGCTTTACTCCATAGCATATCACCTACTCTGAGGTGATCTCTGCCTAACATATAAAGCTACATCAAATCCAGAGCTGCTGGACATGCTACACCTAAAGAAATCCCAATCCCTCCGAGCTACATGATCTGGGGACCTAAATCTTGTCAGCACAATAAACAGGACATGCTGGAGGGATAGAGTGCTGCCCCGAGACTTCCCATACTCTGGAACAGGCTACCCATCTGTGTCAAGCAAAGTTCTTCATTAGCACTCTTCAAGAAAAATCTTGATGAGTGGATTGGAAATAGGAAATACATCCTGGGGATCACTTCTGTGTCTCTGCTCGACAGTGGCACAGGAAAATAACTTTCTTGGGTGGCGTAAGCCAGGGAACCTTGTTGGCTAGGCTTACATAGGCCCTCGGGCCGATAGCTTAGTACTTACCTATGAACCTATGAACCTATGTCAGCAATGAAAGACAGATCTCATCAGAAGGGTAATACAGTATGATGATCGTTTTTGCATGCACATCGCCATAGATTCCGAGGTTTATAGGATGTGACTAGGGTATCGATCTGATGGTGTTTAAAAGCATAGCCATTACATCACAATATAATATTAAAAGTTTGATATAATGCATGACCAAGTTTTATCTAGCAAAGACCACCCATGTCCAGGAGTGCAGCAGCAGTCATCCATGGCAGATAATGTTTTCACACCAAGTCATCCAACCTGCCCTTCAAGAGGGTTATAGAAGTGGTCTGCTTGACACGGATTTGAAGCCTACTGCAGAGGAGTGACAACCTTTGAGAGATGCATATCTGTCTCTACCTATGTATGTCATAGTGTACATTGAGATCCTTGGAACAGGTAAATGGTATCCCATATTACTTATGCATGTGCAGCATTGTCATCCCATTTTGGCCACAAATAGCCCTGTAAGGCATACATAATCTGCCTCAATGTTATCTATATGATACTGCACACACTGACAGCTACATCACTCTGCCCATAGAAAACATGTGTTGGAGACCGTCTGATGTTTTATTACTCAGACATGTGTGAGGTCTGTCAAGTTGGTGCAGGTGTCTGGTACTATACATATCAAAGGGAGAATTATATTCATTAATAGGTCCAGTGAGGGATGGGTATAGGGGATTATTGACATATATTGCTATTGATGTAATGCCATTGCTAATCAGATGTAAGATCTAGACTGTCTACCTCCCCACAGTAGACCCAGGTTGCAATCAACATGTGTTCCAAGGTCTATCAATACAGAAGTGGGGAGTAGTGTACTCATGATTATTTTATTATAAGCAGGAGCATTTATTATTACCACAGGGTATACTGGTGCATTCCTGTGTAGTTCACATAACACCCATGGCTTTGTTAGCAGTCATTAGTGCCACAGACCCTCTGTTTTGTTTAGGACTTCTGAGATGTATAGTCAAATTTGAGGGGCCACAGCACTGACACTTCTGTTACCACACAGGTGACATGTCTGCTGCTTGAGGTGAAGTCTTGCACTGTAATTGCATGTTGTTGGTCTGTGATCCCATTTGCAAACTAACTGATAACATAGGATTTGATATTCACCTTGGTTAGTTTCCCACTGAGAACAAATGTTGGACTGTGATGAAGGCCTTGACCAAGTTATGATAGTATATGTGCACAGCTCTGACTTTGTGTATGTCTCTGGTCACAGTCTTGAATGCCACCAGATTTTGCAGCCACAAGATACCATTGGGAGCACCTAACTGGTACACATCAATTTTTAAAGTTCACCTATTTCCCTGTGTCCGAGATGCATGCAAATTGTATCCATTGCCTTATGGCAGAGGTTGCATAAAGTTATGATTCTATAATTACACTTGTATTTTGCCAATCATTGCTTGTGTGGTTGGAAAATGGCCACTATGTTCCATTTATTGTGGAAAACAGCATATTTGGACTGTGTTTGAATATGGTGCCTAGAAGAGTAGTTCACTGTTGATGCACATGAAGAACACAGGCCAGAATGCTATCTGGTCCCATGGTGACTGCACTCCTAGTCTCGGAGAGGGCAGTAATAACTTTCTCATTGTAGATACCACAGCTTGGAGGTGATGTTGCACACATGGTTTGTATTAGATGTTGTGGTGGTAGGGGGTACACTTTTCAGCCAAATGTGTCTGTTAGCAGGTTTGGAAGTTACACTGGGTCAGTGTGTATGCTACCATACACAATTTGATCCAAATATATCTGAGTTATAAATATCAGTTTTCAGAAGTACATGAAGAAAGCATTCTGGTTATCCCTTGATATGTTGTTGTGTAAAGTTTTAGCATAGCTGCTCTGTGTGGGTTCTTGAAGTTGTCTTATCTGCATGTTTATGCTGAGGAGAGTGGTCTTCCAGTCATGGTTTCTCAATGTTATATTTGCAAACAGCAGCTTCTTTCACTTACTGTATAATATAGTTATCAGAGACATACACCAGTATGCTTTGTATTTTCCAGAGAATCTTTGCTTCAGCCTATCAGGCATGGCTGAATGTACACATTTGTGTAGATGTGTAGACAGTGCATCAGGGGGTAAGTTACTATGGCTGTCAATTACCTTTGTGGAAACTGTATCTTGGAACTTGTTTAGACTGTCCCTTAGGAGCATTGTAGTTACCTTGGATAATGATTATGAACATGACTCCTCCTTTGGGGAGTTCAGTAGCTATATCTACTTCAAAACATACTGCATTATGGTTGGATTAACAGTGCAGGCACTACACATGTGCCATTATATTGTTCACTCATATTGTTGGGGTACAGGCCTGGAATATGAGATAACCTTGTGGGGTGTTGCACTCTTT
Organism: Protopterus annectens; assembly: GCF_019279795.1. Lineage (NCBI taxonomy): Eukaryota > Metazoa > Chordata > Ceratodontiformes > Protopteridae > Protopterus > Protopterus annectens. Next base: position 588,154,872 of record NC_056727.1, on the reverse strand, counting down.
CTTCCATGGCATTTCAGTTCACAAACTTTAGGTAATATTGTGCAGGAAAGTTTGTTGTCCTATAGCTATCCTGATCAATGGATGTATTCTTTCACTCACTCCTACCTGGGTTGTTTTGCTGTACTTTAATTATTCCATGTAGTAATATATAGGTTGTGTAGCCTTGTGTATTTATGGATGGTGACCTATTTATGGCAATAACATGAAGGGGTTTCCCTATCCACAGTAGGTTAGACATAGAATAACTCCATATAGTTATCTTCTCTAAACAGTCTTGAGGAATACTAATCTTCAATGTAAATAGATTCCACACCTCCTGCAGTGTACACAACTTCCATTGGTGTGTGGATATTTGGAAAGCATTGTAGCCTTCCAGGGGAGAGTACATACAGCAGCCTTGAACCAGTTTTCTGTGACTGCACAGACATCAACATTTTCACTGCGAAGAGGGCTTACAGAGGATGTGGTTTAAGATGTGAACTCCTAGGGTTTAGCAGCATGGCCCTTACTTTGTTGGAGGTGTACATTTTCACATTGTTTATTCTGCTTTTGTGACCTTGCCTAATAAAAGGATTATGATGCAGTGAAGTGGCTTATGTCTGGCAAAGCTGCGTGCTGTATCCACCATGATATCCCACACTGACTGGTACTGTATCACCATACTATGACATCAGAAACTTAAGCAAGTTCAGTGAATCTGTTGTTCTTTATGTAGTGGCATCATCCTAGACAAGGGTATAATGCTGCTCAAACATATGGACATACCTGGCGGAGACCCATTTTTAGATAGCTCAATCATGTCTGTGTTCATATATTTCATATAGTCACATCTCAAATTGTGCATACCAGGATGAAGTATGCTGGAATAAGAGTGGGACTTGATGGGAGACTTAATTGCATGTGTGTTATGACAACTACATTTGCCACACAGCTGATACTAAACATATCCTTGTTTAAGCTAGTGAGTAGGGCATCTGTGCATCTCACTATACAGTTAACTATTATGAAAACATTTGTGATACATGCTCAGTACCTTAAGCACTTCTATGATGAGACAGAGGTGATGATATGTCTGATATGCATTGTCTGCTTGTAGCCTGATTGTGTTCAAGATGTGTCTGCTGTTTAGGTTGTTTTGTGGGGAGTACCTCTGCACATGATGGCTTGTGTTGGGTGCATATTATGAGTAGAAGTCAAGGTGTGTGAGCAGGCAACCTTTATATTGTTACTCTTCTGGAAGCTAGAGAGCACTGATTCCAGATTCCTACTATATGTGGATCTCTTGAAATTTGTATTTCAGTGATGTAGGAGATACAGGCTGTTCAGTGCACATGAGGCATTATGTGCACTGAGTCAAAAAATGTGTGTCAACTGTGCAAGCAGGGGAAACAGAGGGGAAATGATAGTTGATAATGAGAGGTTTTAACCTGGTTTCTGCATAGAGAATGCAAAAAGGAGGGGTATATATGAGCTGACCGCTATTTGCAGGTGACTAATCTATGGGGTGTACATTATGAGGTCCTTCATAAGGTGGCTCAACACCTCTGTTATTGATTGGTAATTGGGTAAATTGCTGCTTGTCATGCAGCAGAGCTTCTGATAGCTAGATCTGCTCTGCTTCATAGCAGCAGACAATTGCATTTGAAAACAAGTGTATTGACATTTCTGTATGTATGAGGCAAAAGTGTTACAGCCTCTGCACACCATCCAGAGTAGGTAATACAAAGACACACTGTTAAAGCCCAAACTGAGTCCATACACAGTACCCATCAATTAGATACTCTTACCATATTCTTATGCCACAAGTATACAGACGGGGTTTCTCCAAACATCTTCTTCTTCCTATTCTTTTGGATAGCACCATTAAAGTTCATTATAGCAGATGTTCTGCTTCCATTTCTACCCATTCTCTGCATCTTGCTCTGTCACACCAACCACCTGCATACCCTCTGCCACCTTATCCATACACCTTATCATAGGCCTTCCTATTTTCCTCTTATCTGGCAGATCCATCCTTAGGATCCTTCCCCCAATATACCCAGCATCAATCCTCAGCACATGTCCAAACCAACACAATCCCACCACTCTGTCTTCATCTCCAAACCGTACAACCTGAGATGACACTGTTATATGTGGTTAATACTTCTATCTATCATCGACCCACACAATGCAAATCATAATATCTGGTGCTCAGCCAACACCTGTTATGACTCCTGACTTTTTGCCAATGGCACCATCTGCAACCCATATGCCATAGCTGGTCTCACTACCATCTTGTAGACCCTCCATTTCAGTTTTATTGGTACCTGTCTGTCAAAGATCACTCCTGACACTCTTCTGCACCCACTCTACCCTGCATGGTCTCTCTTCTACACCTGTCTTCCTCACTCACCATTACTGTGAACTGTTGATCCAAAGTATTTCACATCATATGCCTTCTCTAACTGTACTCCCTGCATTCTAAACATTCCTCTATCCTCCCTCTCATTCACACACATATGTTCTATCTTAGTCCTGCTGACCTTCATTCCTTTCCTCTGTAAAGCATATGTCTACCTCCCCAGGGTCTCATACACCCATTCCATACTCTCAGTACAGACTACGGTATCATCCACAAAAACTATGTGATCTAATGTGTCAATTTGTCCATCACCACTGGAAATAGATGTCACAATGTTTGTGCATGCAATAACAGTAAGGTCACTGTTGTCTGTGTTATATAGGATGAGGTGACATCTTCCTGACTTTGCGACCAGTGTGTGACCATGACCTGTTGTGACATATACATATCTAATAATCTGGTATAGATGATGACATCAGCAGTGTCTGTTGAACACAAAACGGCAGTGTCCCTTAGGCTGCTGTAAAATGTTCTCTGTAACATCCATGAACAGCTCACACATGTACAAACATACTTGATTGCAATAAGAATAGAACCCCTACCTATCGAAGTTTATGGACTACAGATCAGAGTACTTAACGTACATGCCACAACACAAGTCTGAATTTGATATGACTGCAGGTGATCTTATGACATCAGCAGGCCATATTGGGGACAAAAGTTTGGAGGCCTGCCTCAACTAGATGTTTGTGCAAGCACAAAAACAATAGAAAATCATGGCATTTGTAAAGTTGGAGTGGGGTACACAATTCCACTTGTTTATATATACACACAGTTGACTGCAGTGAGATTTGAACCCCTACCAATCTAAGCTTATAGACTGTAAATTAGAGTACTCGCATGCACCACAGCACAAGTCTGAGCTTAATATGACTACATGCCACATGGGGACAAGAGTTTGGAGGACTGCTTTGGCTGTATGTTTGTGCAACCACCAAAACAATGGAAAACCATGCCATTTGTGAACCCAGACTGGGATACACAATTCCACTTTTGTTTATACACACACACACAGATGACTGTAGTGAACCCTACCAATCTAAGTTCAGGGATGACAGATCAGAATACTTAACACATGCACCACAGCACAAATCTGATTTTACAAGGACTGCAGATTATGTTATGATACATGACATCAGCAGGCCAGATGGATGGGGCAAGAGTTTGGAGGCCTGCCTTGACTGGATGTTTGTGCAAGCACCAAAACAATGGAAAAAATGCCAACCTGAAGTCAGATTGGGGTACACACTTCCACTTTTGTTTATACACACACAGATGACAGCAGTGAGATTAGAACCCCTATCTACCTAAGTTTATGGACTACAGATCAGAGCACTTAACACATGCACCACAGCACAAGTCTGATTTTACAAGGAGTGCAGATTATGTTATGATACATGACATCAGCAGGCCAGATGGATGGGGCAAGAGTTTGGAGGCCTGCCTTGACTGGATGTTTGTGCAAGCACCAAAACAATGGAAAAATGCCAACCTGAAGTCAGATTGGGATACACACTTCCACTTTTGTTTATGCACACACAGATGACAGCAGTGATTAGAACCCCTATCTACCTAAGTTTATGGACTACAGATCAGAGCACTTAACACATGTGCCACAACACAAGTCTGGTTTTGATAAGACTGCAGGGGAACTTATACTAGATGACATACACAAATCATGTGTTCAACAACAGCTTGGGAGGCCTACATAGTCACATTGCTTCATAGTGTCATCTGAGGCTAGTAGCCTAGCAGATGAATACTGTTTAGTAGCCTAGCTGTGTAACAACAACACCCTTATTGAGCCTATCTGTCTGTGTTTGGATGAGCAAGCCTGTGAGTACCATTGATTGGCCCTGTCCATGAAGGGGAACACAACATCATATATTTCGACTAGTACAGTGTTTGATATATGTGTGGAAAACTCAAGGTGACCCAGGATTGTTGCACTTGTTGGTGTCATTCCTGGTGGGGAACAAAGGGATGGCTTGTCAATATATGTACATATACTGATATTGTGCCCTCAATTTGAAATATTTCTATGTTTTAGGGGAGACATGGTGTCTGAGAATGATAAGGCACCATACCTCTTAACTGTCCAGATTTTCACATAATGTCCAGATGTTTGACTCATATTTTTAGTCTGTTTCACACAATATTGTGGTTTTCTAGAAAATCAATGGCAAATCATTGAGAAATGAGACCAGTAAATAATGACAGAAATCTGAATTTCACATATCATATCCTTCAGAAAATTCATGGTAATGCAACACCTGTTAATCTATCACCTTTCTAAGTTGTAAGTGCAATATTTAAAAAGTGCCCCTATTTTTGGGCATTTGTCCACCCATTATTTGTTGCTTTGTCCAGAGTTCCTGCTCTAAGAGCTTGAGAGGTATGTAGGGCAGTATGGATATGTATATATATATATATATATATATATATATATATATATATATATATATATATATAATGTATGTATGTGTGTGTATATATATATATATATATATATATATATATATATATATATATATATATATATAGTGAGAGAGAGAGAGTGAGAGATAGTGCTATTGCATGAGAAGCATTGGATTAGCGCTATGGTTAACTAAGTGTACACACATGCACCTTTGCCTTTTTTATACTATTTGCATGTTGGTAAGCAGTGTACAAATGTGAGGTGCATTGCTCACATCTGAGTCTTACTATTATGTAATATATTCCTGATAGTACAGCCCACTGCTATCTCTACTCCAGGCCGGGATTTACCGATTACTAATGGCAATGATTGTAAAGTAGGCAAACAGCAACAAGGAGAAAATCAGTCCCAATGTAGAAAAAGGCAGGTTAAAATACTGAGAAACAACAATGGGACAACTACAGCAAAACACATATATTTAATAAACAATAAGCAGTAAACAGATAAGCACTTTCGGAGATGCCTCCTTCATCAGATCAATTGATCTGATGAAGGAGGCATCTCCAAAAGCACTTATCTGTTTACTGCTTATTGTTTATTAAATATATTGTCGTTTGCCGTGGTTGTCCCATTGTTTATCAACTAATGGCAATGATTGAATGTATCCAATGTCTGTGGTTGGTGGTCAGACATAAATCCTATTTCCTCTTTCACTGTTTCTGCACTGCTGTGCTCCGCACAAACTGGCTAAGCTAAACATGCAGCACATTGCGCAATGTGATATTAAGACAAGACAAAGTTGATAACATTATGGAATACACAGTTAAAACACAACCTATTGCTAGTAAACATCCAAAACCTCTACTTATATCAGGATTCAAGCCCTCAGCAGCATTACAGCTTCATTAGACAGGATGGCTGCCTTAGTCCTTTTGGCCACAGAAGCAGCTTGCCAGAGCAGGTGTCATTCATCACACAACCACTTGTATAACAGTGTACACTGCTATACACGAGTTACCTAACACATAACAATGTATGATCAAATCTACAGCATTCTCCTGGAAATGTGGGGATAATAATTGTAACAAATGCCCATTTACCATGGGTTTGAGGGTAGCATAGATGAGCTACTGTTATGGCAGTTGCAAAGGGACACCTCTGTTTTGGGGGATAGGGGAACAAGACTACATTGTAGGTTAAGGACCTACCTTACAAATGCAGTGGTTGACACAACTGTAGTTCAGGGCTGACTCTGATGCAAGCAGTACATAGCCAATACATGGATAGGTACAGGTCATGTGAGTTCCCTGGCATAATTTTTAATGCATGTATGTGTATAGGAGAAAGGTATTAGTCCCTATGTCCCTAAGTGGTCAGTGAATGTGCTATGGTTGTCACTTAGCCAAAGCAAGGGCATACTGAGCACATGTACGTCTGCCTGCAGGGACAGCAGCTGGGTGTTCCTCCACCTATGGGCCCTCTTGTGACTGTTGTGACTTAAGCATTGGTGGGGGGATATGTGTCCCTTCCCTTTGCTGATCCTGCTGCAGCTGTTTCTGCAGGATCAGACTGTGGAGCATAGCACATACTATAAATATTTGTGTACATGTGCGTGAAGCATACTGCAAGGCTCCAGTGGATATATCTAGGCACTGGAACCGTTACTTTAGAAGCCCAAACACAAGCACTGTGATGTTGCTAGTTTGTGCATGTGCCTCATTATGGCATTCTTCCGTGGGTGTATGTGCATTTCTGATGGGTGTAATTATCCACAGCTTCTGGGCATAGTCAGCATCCCTCAGTAAATGGCCTTGTGGGATGTCCCCCAAAGCAAACATCTCATATAGCTGTGATGTGTGCCAGATATGGGAGTCTTGATAACTGCCAGGGGTGCCAGGACACACATTCAAGATAATCCCCTGAGCAATGCACATGACTTGACAGTTGATGGAGTACAGCCATGGCATTTTGATGGCCCTCTTCCTGGGGGAAAGGGGAAATGATATGTGCTCACTGGCATGTAGGAGCATAGCATCTAGGAAATGGTGGCATATCCTGGATGTTGATACCTGTGACACCCCATCATGTTCCAAGTTGGTCTTTGAAAATTACATGTAGCTAATATCCTAAGGGCTACACATACTGCAGTTTCCAGTGGGATGGCCTCCCCTCAGTTGGCTCTGGCTCTGAGTAGAGGGTGTAAGAGCTCACAGAGTTCTTGTAATATGTCCCTGTCCGTCCTGTAGTGCTCTACAATCTCCAGCTCATGTAGCACCTGGAAGGTTACCCTGGGCCTGAACACTCTTCTCCTTTTTGGCCTAGGCCTGTTGTCAGCAGCACCAGCAGCAATGACTTCAGCCTCTAGCACATGCAGATGTAGAATAGCTGCAGCAGCCCCTAGCATTGTGTCAGCTAAAATTTCCAATTCTCTATTCTAATTATCTTGAAGTATCAAGGGAAATCAAAATGTAGGCTGTACGCATACTTTATACATTTCTTAAGTAGGTACATCATGTGGTATTGGCTAATTAAGATGAAATTCATCTGCTTAGGATATAATTAACATGATTTAAAGGTCCTGCTTCAGTGCACAGTAGTGTGCTGAGTGCACCGGTGCACAGAAGAGTGCAGCTGTGCATAACTAAGGTAAGCCATGTAAAAATTTTATGTCTTCATCCCTGTTTCATGAAACATACAGAAAACACTAATTACACTTCATTTTTATAAGCTGCAATGTCACAACAGTATGAGAAAATGTTGCCATACCCTGTATTTGGACCCAGAAGCATCTGCATTCCAGTCCAATACCTAACACCTGTTACCACAGAAGTAGTTATGCAAAGCCTCATAACTAGAGGATATTAGCACAGCACAGTCCTGCTTACTGGGTTTGCATGATGCCAAGCAGTGCTCAGCAGTATTGATTGAATGCATCTGGTTTCTATTTTTGGATGTCTAGCTCATGTCTGATAGTTGGATGGTCTTGTTGCGCAAACAAGTTATGCATTGCCAAAACCACACAGACATGTGCAATACACCTACAAAAAAACAACAAAGTTACCTGATACCCCCACCTGATGTCATCGACATCCATGGGAAACATAAACACCATGTAGAAGCTTACATGAAGTTTATATTCCTACACAGTTCCTGCTTTTTGTGATTCAACAAATCCACTGATTTTTGTACTCATTTGCATATTAACCATTCTGACAGCCTGGAATCTACATGGGTAGAACACGGAAGCATGAATTCAAAGACACAAGGCAGGATTTTTCTCTACTTATGGCGACACTACATTATACTCCTCTTTTCAATTACATTTCTGTTATTCATATTTAAAACCTTTTGTGGCAAGTGGTGCACTGTGCAAACATGAGGTAAAAAATATTTAAAATGTATACTAATCTGACACCCCCCCCAATGCTTTCGGACATCCACAGTGTATACATTGCCCATTATATGTGTTTTGTTACTTTTTCGTGGGAATTCTGTCCATATTCCTGGACTTTTACGTGCCTTTGCTTCCATGTAGACTCCTGTACGTGGAAATTCACCAACACAGGCACAGAGTCTAATGGTTGCATTTAAGGTTGTTGGATCACTCTACCATGTTGCTTTGCTTCATTAGCATATATTTCAGCTACTTATGTTGAAATGTGCATTCCACAAAAGTTTATGGTATTGTGAGTGAGTAGGCATGATTGCACGCCACTACATGGAGTTTACTGAATCTAAAACTCACTGCTCCCTTGTTTGCATTGTGCCACAAAGTGCACATGGAAAAACTGACCATGTAAGCTTTATTGAATTTGCACCAATGTATCTGACAAGGACCTGTGGGTCATATACAAACAATAGCTGAACAAATCTCTTTGCACCTCTGTATCCAGGTATAGGAGGTCCAAATGGATACACAAATTGCATCATCTTTTCTTTGAACTATCCTTAAAATAATTCAGTTTGACAAGTCAGAAAAAGGACTCGAGTAACACAGCAAATGAAGACACCAAGTTTTTTTCTAAAGCAATTAGTACATTCACTGTACTACACTAACACAGCATTTCTTTAACCCCAAAACTCTAAACAATGGGCAGCTACATTAACTACACTGCATCTTACCCACAGCAAAAAGAAAAAAAATGAATGCTGAACATATTTTATATTACTGTCCGATGTGTATCACATGCTTATTGTTATGTGACGATATAAAATTATCTTTGTGCATGCAACAAGTAGTCATGGGTAATTGGGTAATATATTAACCACAACTGCAAATGCTATTTTCCAAGTTCCATACTTAATATAAATACATTTCATCAGCATATGATCGAGCCTATCATAACAGTATATAGGAATGGTGTAGTCCAGATCCCAGGCTTTGCTGGTTTCAGGAGTTCAGTTTCTGTATTCAGAGCTATCCAGACCTTGTTGTGGTAGAGGGAAGTCCTACTGCTTACTAGTGGGAGTAGTGAGCATTGTACTGCCTATCTAATGCTAGAGGAGTGGTTTTCAGCTCTGGAATTGTAATTTTATTGGCCATTTGGTGCTGATTTCTATCCCTTCCAACTTTCTGGCTTAAAAACGTGTGTTTGCATGTGTTTGAGCTTGTTTTAGATCAGCAGATCCTTTTTGGGCATCCTGCAGACTACTACAGCACCAGAAACGAGAAAGAGAGACCCTTTGTGCTAACTGCAAGTACTTTTGGCTTAAATTGCTTGATTTTTGCTGATTTTGATCATTTTGGTTAACTGCACTTCTCAGAAAGCTTTAAAAGTAGACCAGCTACTTATTCAACTGTATTTCTGCCTATTAAATCATTTTATAGTTGTACACTTGCCTTGATTTATTTTAAAAAGTTTAAATTGCTAATTTTGTAAAGTTTTAAAATTGCATTTGCTGTTTAGGGCTACACACCCAAGTGTTTTAGCCTTTTCTGTGCTTATTTACTGTATTACTGCATTGTTTAGCCTGTTTTAACCAAAAAAAAAAACTATCTTGTTTGCTCATTTCCCACCTTTCCTAACTAGTATAGCCCAGATGACAGGTTTTGCTGGTTTCAGGACTTCAGTTTCTGTATTCAGTGCTATCCAGACCTTGCTATGGTAAAGGGAAGTCTTAAGGCTTACTAGTGGAAGTTGTGAGCATTGTACTGCCTATCTAAATGAGTGGTTTGCAGCTCAGGACTTGTAATTTTATTGGCCATTTGGGGCTGATTTCTATCCCTTTCAACTTTTGGCTTAAAAATCAGCAGATCCTGTTTGGGCATCCTGCAGACTACTACAGCACCAGAAACAAGAAAGAGAGACTATTTGTGCTAACTGCAAGTACATTTGGCTTAAATTGCTCGATTTTTGCTGATTTTGATCATTTTTGTTAACTGTACTTCTCAGAAAGCTTTAAAAGTAGACTAGCTTCTTATTCTGCTGTATTTCTGCCTCTTAAATAATTTTTTTCAGTAGTGCACTTGCCTTGATTTATTTTAAAAAATTTAAATTGCTAATTTTGTAAAGTTTTAAATTGCATTTACTGTTTAGGGCTACACACTCAAGTGTGTTAGCCTTTTCTGTGCTTATTTGCTGTATTATTACATTGTTTAGCCTGTTTTAACAAAAAAAAATATTATCTTGTTTGCTCATTCCCCGCCTTTCCTAATTAATATAGTCCAGATCCCAGGCTTTTCTTGTTTCAGGACTTCAATTTCTGTCATCAGAGCTATCCAGACCTTGCTGTGGTAGACAGTAGTCCTATTGCTTACTAGTGGAAGTAGTGAGCATTGTACTGCCTATCTAATGCTAGAGAAGTGGTTTCCAGCTCTGGAATTGTAATTTTATTGGCCATTTGAGTCTGATTTCTATCCCTTTCAACTTTCTAGCTTAAAAATGCATGTTTGCGCATTTTTGCGCACCGTGCAGCACCACAGAGCTAAGGTTAAAGTATTCCTGGTGCCAGAAAGTCTGGTTTTCAAATTTTCCCTTAGAACTAGCTGGTTTCTCAGTAGTAGCACTAAAATCTGAATCCCTGTGACTAGCACTTGCTCTAAAACCTTCTGGAAAGCACAAGAAAGCTTTAAACTGATACAAGCACTCAACTCTTCTTGTTAATAAGGAGAAATTAATCGAAGGCAATAAACAGCCTATAATTGCAAGGTACCTTGCTAAGGTAAGGGAAAACAGCTCTTGTACTTTACAAAAGAAATGCCAAATCAGGCATGTCCAAAGGTCAGCTTCCGGTGATTTCTCCTGTCCACCTGGCGTATCTGGGCATACTGGGGCAATGCAGCAATTGCCTCATGTGCACAGACAATCTTCTCCTCCTACCACCAAACACTACAATGTGCAAGAGATGCACTTACATAGTCAAACTGGAAGCAAAGCTCTCTCCGGCCAAGATTGTGCTAGACAGTCAAGAGGAGAAGGTTAACACCTGCACTACACCTCAAGCAACACATAGCCCTTCAAAATCCACACCATCAACACCCACACATAGTAACACTAAACCCACATATATGGAGGCCCTTAACATTAACCTGCCCAAGCAACAAGGACCTCCAAAGCTAAAGTGCAAACAAACACCAATCACAACCAAAGTGACACATAGCTCAAAACACCAGTGTGCCACCCAACAACAGCCCCTAAGGCAAGACAATGTACTTAACACTTTAGTCATAGGTGACGCCATAGTCAGACACACTGATGTGCCACTCACCAGGTTGAACAAGGAGAAAATTACTGTCAGCTGCCTGTCGGCAGTAAGGATTTGCCACATAATGCATGCACTCAAGTCTCTCCACAACAAGTACAAATACAACTTTGTCATTGTCCATGTTGGAGTGAATAACTTGAGTCGTACCTCCTTGGACTACATGAAAAGAGACATGGAAGAGCTCTTGAATCATATGGCTCAGGCAGATATGACCCTAGCCTTGAGTAGCATCCTGCCTTCGCCCAGAATGATACCACAGTATAAAGACAAAATGATTGACTTCAACAATTGGCTAAGCTTCTGGTGTCATTCAAAGGGGATCCAGTATCTGTCTGCCTGGGATAACATGATCGACAAACCACGAAGCTTTGCCAGAGATGGTCTGCACCTGTTGTCCCTGGGATTCAGGTTACTGGCTAAGGCTCTTGCCACCCCTATAGTGCCTTTTTTAGGCAAGGCTCAAATGACAAAACCACCACCATAACAGATAAAAGCATGCAAAATCTTGAAGGTAATTCTACTCAGTGCAAGAAGTCTAAACCTCAAAATGCACTCTCTCGAGGCACTCCTAAAAATGGAGAACATCCATATCTGTGCAGTAACTGAGACCTGGTTCAAGGCTCCGGAGAGCACCCCTGTAGTACCAGGCTATAACTCTTACCACACTTTTCGGCCACCAAACCAGGATCGAAACACTAAAGGTGGTAGAGTGTCCATATTCACCAAGGATATTCATACCTCCAGGCTAGTTGCCCAACACAATGCATCTGAAATATTACAGGTGCAACTAACACTAGGTAAGACTGCAATCCAAACTGTAGTTTGCTACAGATCCCCCACCATGCCCCAAGACTGTCACTACACCTTTCTAAACATACTGGAAAATATTAAGATACAACCAAACACCCTAATACTGGGTGATTTCAACTACCCTGCCATTAATTAGGAAAACTACTTGGGTACCAACACCTTTGCCCAATGGTTCTTGGAATTCATAAATTCCAACACCCTGGATCAACTAATCCATAGTCTCACCAGGGGCTCAGATATCCTTGACCTGGTCATTACCAACATGGGAGATTGATGCTCCACACCAGTGGTCACCCCCTCATTGGTCAGGTCTGATCATAAGCTAATCACCCTTGACGTCCACATCCCACCCCCACCCCCAGTAGGGAAAAATCCATAAAAAACTTCTCCAAAGCCAACTTTATGCTACTCAAGTCAGAAGTGACAAACTTCATGACACCCAGGTAGACAGGAACTAAAAGTTCGACTGCTGAATCCTACACTAAGGCACTGTATGAGCATATCCACTCTTGCATAAATCGTGCCATTCCAAATAGAACCAAGACGCTCTCCTCCAAAAAAAGGAAGCCAATCTGGTGATCCCCTGCCATAAACAAACTATACAACAGAAGGAAGAAACTGTTGCAGAAAAGAGGAAAATCCCAGGATACAAAAAACTCCCTTACCAGCCTCACTAAGAAGGTGAGATCCCTCATAAAATCCTATAAAGCTAGTTACGAAAATAATATAGCCAAAGATTCTAAGGACAACCACAAGGCATTCTATAGTTATGTCAAGAATCTAAATCGCAATGCTCAGATTTGTTCTGAGCTACAACAGAATGGCATTAAATATACTGATCCCAAGGATATTGCCAATATCCTGGTAGATCAATTCAGTGCTAACTTCACCCCCCTTTCACCTCCTAAAGGGCCCATCTCAATACCAAAAAATTGCTAAATTCTGGTAATCACAGCCACAGAGGTAAAAAATGCACTCTCCAAAGCTAAGAATACAGCATCCATGGGACCAGACGACATCCTTGGCTGTGTACTACATGAACTACAAAATGATCTGGCACCTCACCTAAGTGTCATGTTTAATCATAGCCTCACCTCAGGCTTCGTGCCCAATGAGGGGCGCACAGCTACAGTTATCCCACTCCACAAGGGGGATCCAACTTGGTTCCCGGGAACTATCGTCCCATCAGTCTGACGGGCCTGATCTGCAAAGCCATGGAATGCATTATCATGGAACTTATAAACAAAGACATTGGCAACCTTCAAACACTGGACTCCACTCAGTTTGGTTTTGTGAAGGGCCAATCTTGTCTCCTCAACCTGATTGACTTCTTTGAATCAGTCTCCAGAGCTGTAGATGAGGGTAAGGTGGTCCACACAGCCTATTTGGACCTCGCCAAGGCCTTTGACACCATCCCCCACTCTGGAATCATAGATAAACTTACTAATCTGGGCACTGATCCTTATGTCACTCGATGGGTTGTCAACTGGCTTACTGACAGAACCCACATTGTAAAAGTAGCTGACTCCAAATCCAGCTCCAAACAAGTGACAAGTGGAGCACCTCAGGGTTCAGTCCTGGGACCGCTCTTGTTTGGCATCTACTTCTCCAAAGTACAGGCCAACACAAAGGGACTCTGGCTAACAAAGTTCACAGATGACTGCAAACTGGGAGCCATTATTGAATCCCCAAATGATGTGGATATTCTACAAAAGGGCCTTACAGAGACAGATGCTTGGTGCCAGAGCCATGGGCTCAAGCTCAATGCCGAGAAATGTATAGTTATTCCCTTTGGGAAAAAACATGTACCCATGAATTACCACATAAGTGGCAGCACACTAAACACTGAAAGTGTGATAAGGGACTTAGGGACACAGGTGGACAGTGGTCTCACCTTGGATAACCACATCAGCACAACAGTCAGGAAATCCTTCTATGTGGCATATCTCATCACTAAGGGCTTTTCATCCAGAAAAAAGGAGGTCATTGTCCCACTGTACTCATCCCTCATTAGACCCATTATAGAGTACAATGCCCCATTTGGTATGTACCTCACAAGACATCTGCAACAGTTGGAAAGGCCGCAGAAATACCTCACTAAAAGAATCACAGGCCTAAAGCAGATGCCCTATGCTGACCATCTAAAAAAACTCCAGCTATACTCTGTCACATATCATCTAATCAGAGGCTTAACATACAAGGCCATGTCAAACCCAGAGCTGTTGGACATGCTACACTTAAAGAAATCCCAATCCCTCAGAGCCACACACTCCAGGGATCTAATCCTGGTAATCACAATGAACAAAATATGCTGGAGGGATAGGTTCCTGTCCCAGAGCCTCCCCTTACTCTGGAATCGACTGCCCATACATGTCAAGCAAAGTGCCTCTTTGGCCCTCTTCAGAAGGAATTTTGACGATTGGATGGGAGATAGGAAATTCACCCTGGGGATCACGTCAGTCACCCTGCTAGACAGGGGACCAGGGAAGTAAATATTCTGGGAAGAAATAGCAGGGGAACTGTTATGGCTAGGCTTGTTTAGGCCCTAGGGCCGATAGCCTAGTACCAGCCTATGAACCTATGAGTGCCCTGTTAGAGTTTCACAGCCTTTCACAGCACTAGCATGTACAAGCCACTACTGACCTGCTGTTGCACCTTGCTTTAAGTGGTGCACTGTTCAGTACTGGCTACACGTGTCCTTGTACTGCTCAGATTATGCTAACAGATAACAGCTTTATGTTTATCAAGGCATGGCTATTCTCCACAGTGCTCTAATTATCTATGATATTTTAGACATATCCCAAAGTCCAGGTTTCTCCAATTGCACTCATACTGGTGGTAAGATCTGCATTATATGCATATTCCTCTGCAAACCTTTTTTTGTTTGCTTTGCAAATCCATGGAGGCTACAGGGGTATGGAATTGGCTGATTTTGGTAGATATGTATCTCTTCTAAGCCCACATATCCCAGATAGCAAGTTATATAGTGTAATTCAGATGTTTAATCTCTCAGTTTTGGGGTCACCAGCTGGATGCAAAAGAAGAGTGAGCCCTGGGAGCTATCACACATGCTTATATAGAATCACTTGAAATAGTGTTATGAGGCCTTTCACTCACTTGCTGGCATTATTCAGAAGGTGAAAATGAGCTACAAGGCATGGCCTTACTTTAGGAGTGTTCCCACCCCTCTCCAAAATTGAGAATATACCCTCATGGCGTGCTCATTCACCTAGTCCAGATGTTATTCATTGCTCTGATCCGACACTGAGGGCCACAAGGAGCCCTTGCCTCACTCCAGAATATTTTCATTATCCCTCCCATCAAATAGAGGTGAGTAGACACAGTCCCATAATTGCTTTCTCCTGCCAGGTCCTCTAGGTGCATAAATGATCCTAGGTTTTGGGCGTTGTCAGAGCTTCATCCCTTTACAAGAATGCCACTGGCTTGTTCTGCAAGATTTGCAGAGATTAGCACATGCTATTGGATCAGCACGTGTTTCTGAATATTGGCACTGTGTGCTATGAGCACCTGGCAAGGTACACATTTTGAGGAAAATAAGATTCTGAAAATTGCATTCTAATAAGGCCATTACTAATGTATGGAATTGAAGAGCTAAATATGGAGCCAATATGTCATTCTGAGACACATATATGGGATTATTACCTCTACATGTGGAGATAGTCTAGTTGCCTAGCACCAAGGTGTGTCCACTTATTTCGTATATCATGTCTGCTAGGCTGTATCACATTTTAGTTCTGTGTTGTATATGTACACAACTACAGTGTTCCTGTCACATGCTGATATTGAGGAAAAGGTTTGAAAAGAAGATACAACCTCTATATTGTGATGCTGCCTACAGCTGTTTAATGTAAATGGCAAAACTTCCATTGTAATGCTTAGTGTGGGATGCATATTTTTCTACATATTTGTGCTGTCCATAGTTATGCTATGTTCTTAGCACTGAAAGCTGTTTACAGCCCACAGTTACCATTAAAGTATGGCACATATCAGTTCCATAAACAAGCAGATACATATCTGTGTGTGGAAAAGTAAATCACTATGATCTTCAAGACAGAGTATGTTTTCTCATGTGAGTGTGTGTAAATGGTGTACATACTAGCCATAATACAAGCAAAACCAACATGTACCACATTAAGGCATTGATTCATAGGTTCATAAGAGATTACTAGGCTAATGGCTTAGGATCCCTTTCAAGCCTAGCCAATACAACCCACTTTTACCCTATATATGGTCCCTAGGGGCAAGAGGATGGGATGGGTTTGTGCCTATGCCTTGAGTATGTTGCAGTTTGCCCCTGTCCATAAGGGACATAGATGCTACCCCATCTCTCTTGTCAATGCTACAATTCATGTGCACATCACACATGAGCACTGTTTATTATATTGCCCCTTTAGTTATTCCAAAAACTTTGGAATACAATAGTACCAGTGTTTTGGGAATTCCCACTTGTGTATGCATACATATAATCATAATGTAAACAAAGCCAACATACACTGCATTTTTCATTGGATAAAATCTGCCTTTTCAATAGTTATATTCTTTTGCATATAACACATGAATGCTGCTTGCTATATTGCCCCTTTAATTGCACAGAAAAATTCGGAGTGACTAGGTATAAGACTTTTAGGAATCCCACCCAGAAACAACAGTCAACTGCATTTACCTCTGCTGCTGATTGCACTTTTCAGAGTCATTTTACTGAATGATTTTGTGTATCTGTTTCAGAATATTGTGGCCAAATATTTTACTTTTTAAAAAATATTTTTACAGTACAATCTTTATTATATACACCAACCTGAAACATCAGTTTAAAACTGGATGCTTAGTATTTTCTCAACATTCCTGACTTTTTCAAAATCTGAGGAATTTGAGTTTCATATGCATGACAATGTTATTTTTACTGTTGTATAAGATTTAACTTATACAATAATCGTTTCAGTGAAACAAACATTTACTTCATTTCAGTACAGAAATAGCAATTAAACCCAAAGAAGTTTATTGTCTAAGTCAAAAAAAGTTTATGTGTGACACGTAAGTAAAAAAAAAAAAACAGTAATTGATATGGATATGAAAATAACCTTTAGAGCCAAAGAAAAAAAAAAACAAGTCTGAAGTAACAATGTTGTTGTACTGATGTATTAAGTCTGAAGTTTCAGTGGTAGGCAGTGTTTACAGTTATACTATCAGTCTTTATCAAACAAAGTCCCATGTTCCTGCAAATAAAACTATTACCATATACTGACTTGACAGGTAGAATACATATTTCTAAGTTAATGGATCTTTGTATGATGTAGCAATGGACTGATTCTAATTTGCAGCAGAAACTTGGAATTATTGGTAGACATATCTCTACTATAGCTCTTCTGGACAAATTGAAACCAAAGTGCTTTAGCTCACCTACTGGAAGAAAAAAACCTCTGGGGAATGTAACATGAATTTGTGAGAGCACTGTGTCAGGTCACTAAACTGATTTATAGTATTAGCTGGAGGTCTGTCATGACTGCCAGGCATATCATGTACTGCCTGACCTCTCAAGGCCATTTTCTGTGCATCTCCAGATGGCTTTATATGTTATGAAATGTAGTTCCAGTTGGAAATTCATAAATAAATGACCACTAAAATACATCAGTGAAATATAGTGTGGGTAGAAACCTTTGTGATATATTATGTCTGCAACAGACTTGATTGTGGTTCATAAACGCACACATCTCAAAAGCTGTCTGTGCTGCACTTTGTCATGCAAACTGTGCTATTCATCTTTTTATAAAGATGTGTATGCTTTACCTATGAGGGTTTATGATGACAAAACAGAAGTTTCAATGCAGTGTAAAAGTAAATATGGAGCAATACAGAGGGCGCTGTCAACTCAATTGCTTAAGTGACATTCTGGAAGATAAATATTCATTGACTGGTTCATAGCAGTGAAATGAAATATCAAAAAGTTTTCCTTTATGTTTACACTAAATTCTTACATTGCCATATGGGTTTGATGTATTCCAGGAAATATGTGATGACAATCAGAGCTGTACCTGGAGTGGAGAAAAGGGGGCAGTTGCCCCTAGTAGAAGCTGTTAGGAGGTACAATCATATGTGGTGGTGGTGGTGAAGTATAGTACCGGCATTGATTTATGAGGTTGTGAAGATATGTGGCTTCATGGATGAATGCCAGTACTGGATTTAACTTAGTGTATGTGGTAGTAATTTGGTCAATTGCTTAGGGTGGCAGATAACCTAACTATGATTTGAGTTACCACACACTGCATAACATAACAGCACAAATCTTTGTACAGTGCATTTCACAATGCTATTCATTCTAGTTAATTTAGATTGAATTTAAACATCTATTACACTGAAAATAAAGGTAACTAAAGGGGCATACTGACTGCAAACATTCATAAGAATTGAAATGCAGACAGCATGTAGAATGTGGTTAGCACTTAATAGCTACTTTTAAACTTCGGGTAGTAATATGTTTATGTGTGATTTTACAAACAAGAAGAAGAGACCATTTTTGCAGGCAGTATCTTTAGCATTCAGCTGTTAGCACAGAGGCAGTTCCATGTTGTATCCATGTTGTTTTACTCCGACGCTCTTCATATTCCATAATGTTGTCTTGTGTTTGTCATGGATGTAGCAGTGATCCTATCTGATACACGTCACTCACGGTTCACAGTTTGACCTTTCTTGATATGCATCATTATTTACTGTTTGGTTCTCTCAAATGCCCAATTCTTTCACTCTTTTAGACAGACTGGTTCTTTCAAGTGTATCACCTAGCTAACAAAAACAAAGACGTATTTGCATTCATTAGTACTATTTCAACCTCTCAGTTTTGCTTTTCAGGAGGATAAAACATCCTGTTAGCACAGTCTGTGGTTCACTATTGTGGATTTTATGACTATCACTATTGAGTTTTATCTCTATATCTATATCTATATCTATATCTTCGCCTGTCCTTCTATGTGTCAAATCCCTCTTTCTCTCTCTCTCTCTCTATATATATATATATATATATATATATATATATATATATATATATAGACCACTGAATGCTGTAACTCAGGAATAAGAGCAGAAAGCTGGCAACTATCACTTCCGCTATGGCTTGCTGAAGTACATTTCCTTGGTGAGTCAGATGCTGAACACGACTGTTAATACTCTGCATTTCTCTCAGGGTAGTTGTGATGACATGCAGGATTCTTTCTAAAGGGGTTGTAAGAGAGGAGGGGGTATACCTGTCACTCTTGTCAGGCATGCTCATCAGGGCTTACTGTTCCTTACTGCAATCACCTTCATAAGGAAGAGGTGGTCTTCAAACCCGGGTCATCCAGTCTGTAGGCAACATAGAATACCTCCTTCTATACAAGAGTGAAGGTGAACTATAGTCTTCATGTTAGGCTGTTATGTTTAGGACAGCCATACGTGCAAGCATATATCAGTAATATTTCCTGCAGCTCATGAGGTGTAAAGGCAGGCCCATTCCCTCCAGTACAGCTCTTTTGAGTGTGTTCCTTTAACACCCAGTGGGTGTGGCTTGAGTCTTTAAAAATGAAGCTATCACCTTACAGTCCAAACAAATACTCATTGACAGAGGTCAAATATCAATACAATTGTGTTTGCCATCATGTATCCTTCAAGATAAAATATTCTGATACCTTCTATGTATCATGGTTTTGGAATTATTAATGCAAATATGAACCCGCAATATTTGTTGTCTAGAGACGCAATAGGAAGTAACTGCAGGAACACCTGGAGGTGCACTTGGTTTAATATGTGGGGTGCCAAAGGGACAAATCAGGACCATGAGTACAATTCACATATAACGTATATGTTATTAATTATTAAAACTGTGCTGCGTAACTAAGATAAAGCAGCCACCAAGGTTATAGACACCCTAACCATGTGGAATATATAAATGTTAATTCCGAAGAAAGAATTTAATTTAATGGTTATAGTGACCCTTTAGAGTATCCCCCCCTCTGGAGATTTGAGAGACTGAAGAACAAGGCAATTATTATCAGGGCAACTGGAGGGGGTGGAACAACAATGGGGGTAGATAGGTGATGTTACAAACATAGATAGTAATTTAGGGTGTAATTTGAAACCTGACATGAGTATATAAAAAAGGTAGGCTCTAGGTTAATATGTCAAGGTCATACTATTTATAACTATAGTAGTTTGTGTGTTATGACCACTTTTTTTTACCTATTTTCAAAAGGTTTTAAATTTGTTCCTAATAAAAAATGTGAGTTAAGTAAGATTTTAATAGATTTGAAGATGTTTGTTGGTAAGAAAAATTTAGAGCTTCTATTTAATGGGCACAAGGAGGCTTGTGATCAATTAAAAAGAAAAAGCACTTGGAATCCCCCATTACATCCCCAGTTAAAACATTTTGAAAATGTTTTGGAAAATGAATTAAGAGAAAGGGTCCTTAGGAACAAGGTTAGATCTAATTTGAACAATGAGGAAAGACTACTTCTGGATAGTATTAGGAAGCATAAGTATGTAAGGGTGATGAAGCCGGATAAGGGAGGGGGCACAGTCCTTATGGACTCCATTACTTATGAAGGTAAGATGATGGATTTATTGTTGGATGAAACTAAATATGTGAGGGTTTCCATTAATGAGGTACACATAGCTTACAAGAAAATATATGTGATGCTTAATGATTTAGTGCTTGAAGGCTGTTTAGATCTTGAGACCTTCAGATTTTTACACAATAAAGAGCCTACGGTACTGACCATTTTTGGGATTCCCAAGGACCATAAGGATATTGAACCCCCCCCCCCCCTTTAAGGCCTGTTGTGGCAGCCAGTCAGTATGTTACTGCACCCATAGCCAAATATTTGGATTTTAAGTTAGAAAGTATATCTGTAGGTGCTTGTAATGTACTTAAGGATTCCTGGGATTTTTTGAGAAGTGTAAGGGATACAAAGATGACAAGTAACATTATTTTTATTACTATCGACGTAGTTGACCTTTTTTCCTCCATCCCTCATAGGGCTGGTTTGGATTTTTTGAAGAAATTTTAAGGAAAGAGAATACATTTACAGAGAAAGAGATTTATGTATGTTTGGTTCTTGTGCAGAGTCTGCATGTCCTCCCTGTGGTTGCGTGGGTTTCCTCCAGGTGCTCCGGTTTCCTCCCACATCCCAAAGACATGCAGTAGGTGGATTGGACACTCTAAATTGCCCCTAGGTGCGAGTGTGTGCATGTGTGTGCCTTCTGTGGAAGGTTGGGCGCCGGGCTGGCAACTCGACACTGTAAAACTCCACTGCCAATCATGAGCGGACAGATGATCTGCTGTGGCGACCCCTAACCAGGAAAAGCCGAAAGAAGAAGAAGAAGAAGAAGGTTCTTATGGAACTAGTTTTGAATAATAATTTCCTTTATTTTGAAGGTGAGTTCTTTCGGCAAAAAAAGGGGTGGCTATGGGGGCCATGTGTGCACCTAAATAAGCCAACCTTGTTATGGCCTGGTGGGAGGAGAAATATGTGTTTAATTCAAGATTTAAAAATAGCTGGGCACTCTACAGGTGTTTCCTGGATGACATCTGTCTGTTTTGGACTGACAGTGAGGAGAGTTTTTTGGGATTTTTTGAATATATTTCTAACAGTACTGGATTCTTGAGATTTACATACAAGATAGGCTATGAAAATATTGACTACCTTGATGTAAATATTCAGAAAGGGGAGAATGGATTTGAATCTAAGGAACATAGGAAGGAGACATACTGTAATTCCTTTTTGCATTTTAAGAGGGCCCATCCGTTTTACCAGAAGAGAGGTATAGTGAAGGGTCAGTATGTTCGAGGTAGTAAGATGACATCTGTAGAAAAGGATTTTAAAGATGAATGTGATTTGTTAAAACAAATGTTTTTAGAAATAGGGTATCCGGAATTATTAATATGTGGGATTCAGGAAGAAGTGCTTTTATATAGGAATGATAGATTTCCACCTATCTTATGTTCAAAGGATTCAGTTATTGTAGAGGAAAAGGGGGATACTGACACCAGTGTAGATGGTGAACATGGGAATGCCTCCATTTTAGACTATAATGGGGATTCTTATATCATTAGGGATCTACTTCAGAAGGAATGGGATAAGTTTTTCAAGTTATCGAACTTGAACTTAAGATTTGCTGTTCCTCTGAAATTTATTTATAGGAAAGGTAGAAATGTTAAGAACCTCTTAGAGAATAAATATGGGGAGTTAGTTAACAAGAAGGTTGGGACTTTCAAGTGCGGAGCATGCCAGCAGTGTCCTTTTATATCTAATGTTTCAAAAATATTTATTAGTAGTAGGGGTAAATATATAGGATCTAAGTCACATTATAATTGTGATAGTAAAGGTCTTGTCTATATTCCAATGTGCAGGAACTGTGAGGCATTTTACATAGGTAAAACCAAAAGGTGTTTAAAGAGAAGGATATATGAACACCTTTACGATATTAAGAGGGATTATATTAAAAATGCCTTATGTAAACATACTCAGACATGCGAGGCTGCTTCTTTTACATTTTTTGTGGTGGATGAGGTGCCTATGGACAAAAGGGGTGAACCGTGGGAGACTAAGTTGGAATATTAAGAGGTCTACTGGCAACTGGTGTTAGAAGCCAGTAAATGGCCAGGTTTGAATGAGATGATCTCCCTTGCTCCTATCTTGAAGTTAAGAGCAGCTAAGCTTTAAGACTTATATATACTATACCCCCCTTTGTTTTAGTTACGTTATATTCATATTTTTATATTTTTTTATATTTTTAACAATATTCTTACATCTATTTAGTTTTGTATGTAATATACATTTTAAATATTTTAAATTTATTATTATTTATTGATAGTATATATTTATTTAAAATATTTAAAACATTTATTGAATGTATCTGCATGTATTTTAACATTACAAAGTGATTGTTAGGAGATTTTTATATGCGTAATATTGTACATAGGTCAATGAAGGGTTAAATAAACTAGAAGGATTTTAATTTTAATTGTTTAATTGTTCATTAGTAAGGTATATAAAGAGGAAGGTAGTGGGGTCTGTTTTATCTGATGAAGTGGTGAGATGAAAACGAACTGGTTGTGTGTCAGCGTTAATCCTGTTTTTGTGCCGTGGCTTGCTGTGCATTAATACATTTTATTTGTGGTGGAAACGGCTATCCAGTGCTCTTTTTTTGTTTATAAGATAAAGCAGTATTTCACATTGTATGCATGACAGTCAAGACTAATGTCAAGGTAAGCTTGAGGTGGCACAGAAGCATAACCCTCATCTGTCCAGAATTCTGCCGAATGTCTCTGAGTTTGCCTCATGTATGTGCCTATACCTCATTAAATGTGTGGTTTTTGGATAATCACTGTGAATGACAGTCAGTAATACTTGAGTTTAGAATTTAATACTTTACATTGTTCAGAAAATACATGTTGGTGCAAAACCCACTGTGCAATCAATTTTTGGGGTGCTTCATACTATTTTAGAAACATTGTCCCTGACTTTGAGTTAATATTCATCCATCAGTTTTGGTTACATATTATTTCTTGTTCAAAGAGGTGGAGCAGTATGACTTAAAAAAAATGGTGGTCATAGTGAGCCATACCCTGACATATGACAAGCTGCTCATTAACAGTTAATAGCCTTAATCCTGTAGCTAACTATAGGATAATAAAGGAGATCATTTCACAGGGAATTACATCAACAGCAGCCAGACAACAGCATGAGGCACTTTCCAGGGCATTAGGGTGCTATGATGAACAATTACCCATGCCTACAGTGGATTACACTGCAGTTCTTTGCTTATGCAACTTCCTCTGGTGGTTATGTATCATGTCATACATATTTTTTTTCCTTTATTTCCTGTTTTAATTCTGTTAATGTGTAAACTCTGCCTCCTATTCATTCATTATGATACCTCTTCCTTCCATTCCTGCATTTCAGTTTGCTGATTTGTCCATTAGGAAATGACTACATCAAGAAAACACACTCAGTCCTTCAAAGAACAGTCAATTGCCCCTCGCTAACTTGTAGGGAACCTGCAACAATCATTCTTTGTAGCCAGCCCCAGGTAAATGTAAATTAAAGTTTTGACAAACTGCTAATTTGGTTATTTGCCTGATTCACTTCTGCACAGGAAATTTATCTTTAATAAGATACATTGTAATGTTACATTTCCACATTTCCATAACTTCTGTAACAATGTTACTGAAAATCTAGACAACACATGCTACATTGAATATTTTTTTTTATTTCATCAACATATCAAATGTGCAACCAGGGAGGAAAATACACTGGACAAGGCCTACTAAAATATCAAGGATGGCTATAGGGCAAAACAGCTGCCTCATCAAGGCCAGTCAGACCATTTGTCCATACTCTTGACTCCATCAAACACCCCTGTTAGGATTACTACAAAGATTGTTAAAATATGGCTGGAAGTTGCACTCTCACAGCTACAGGATTGCTTTGAAAGAACTAACTGGGATATTTTTGAGGATTAGGATCTGGAAGAGTACACATCAACGGTATTCTGCTACATAAAAACCTGTGCTGACAATGTCACTGCCAGCAAGCACATTCATGTGTATCCTAATCAGAAGTCCTGGATGATGAAGGAGGTCATATCTCTTCTCAAGCACTGCAATACAGCCTTTAGGTCCGGCAACAGAATCCTTTACAGCGTGGCTAGAGCCAGCCTAAAGAAAGCCATCAGAGAGGCTAAAGTGGCCTATAAAAGGAAGACAGAGGACCACTTCACCAACAAGGGTTCACGACGAGTATGGCAAGGTATTCAACACATCACCGATCATTAAACCAGTAACCTTAAACCTGTTGATGGATATGCCCATTATGAGGTAGAAACAGCATAATTATTTCTTCACCCATTTTGAGGTGGAAATAGCAGAGACATTCATACCTAGGCACCAGTAGATAGGCCAGAGCAGTCTCACATCATCTATAACAGCCTCCTACAACCACACCTTCACACTAATCCAAGAAAGGCTGCTGGCCATGGTGGAGTGACAGGATGGGTACTGAAAGTATGCATGCACCAGCTCTGTGGGGTCTTCACAAAGATCTTCAACCTGTCCCTGTCTAAGTCTACTATTCCATCTTGTCTGAAGTCAACTACAATCATTCCACTGCCAAAGAAACCTGTCATCAGTAGTCTCAATGACTATCACCCAGTGGCACTTACTCCAGTCATCATGAAGTGCTTTCGACAAATGGTTCTGTGACACATCAAGGACAGTCTCACAGTTATCTTGGATACACACCAGTATGCTTACAGGCAAATAGGTCTATGGAAGATGCCATCTCCACTGCCTTACACACTGCATTTTGTCATCTTGAGCAGTAGGGGAGCTATGTGAGGATGCTCTTTGTAGACTTTTTTTTAGCTTTTAACACAGTAATCCCAGATAGACTGGTTAAACTTGCTGGCCTAGGACTTTCAAAACCTACCTGCTGTTGGATTAAAGACTTTCTGACTAACCATCCTCAGATGATTAGAGTAGTCCTGTACCTCTCTTTCACTCTCAGGCTAAACACTGGTGTCCCACAAACCTGTGCGCTGAGCCCCTTCTGTATATTACACCCATGACTGTGTCTCCTCTCATTCTACTAATACCATCATTAAGTTTACAGATGACACCACAGTGGTTGGACTTATTTCAGGTGGAGATGAGACAGCATATAGAGATGAAATTCAAAGACCGGCTGCATGGTGTACTGTGAACAACGTTGTCCTGAATTCTACCAAAACAAAAGAATTCGTAATAGATTTCCAGAGGCACAACACAGATTACAACCCAATATACGTCAATAGAGACTGTGTGGAAAGGGTTCCTGCCCTCAAGTTTCTAGGTGTACATGTGGCAAAAGATCTCGCTTAGTCCATAAACACCATAAAGGCAGTCCGGAAGGCACATCAGAGTCTGCATTTCCTGAGTATCCTCAAGAAAAACAACCTGAACCTGCAAGAGAAGCTACTAGTGTCTTTTTACCACTGTTTTACTGAAAATGTGCTGACGTACTGCATTTCCATGTGGTATATCAACAGCTTGGTGGCAGACAGGTAGGCCCTTCAAAGGATCATTAACTCTACCCAGAAAATCATTGGCTGCTCACTGTCCTCTTTGGAGGAACTTTCAGCTCTCACTGTCTCAGCAGGGCAACCAACATCTTGAAAGACCCTTCTCACCCTGGTCATTACCTATTTGAGCTGCTGCCTTCTGGCAGATGGTTCAGAACCATTCCATCTCGGGCAAACAGACTTAAGAACAGTTTCTATCCCAGGGCCATACATGAACTGAACAATGTTAAACATTCACACTGAATACAGATAATAGCCACTGGCATTGTAAGGCATATGTTGATATTCCTGTGCACCTTACCTTATTCCTTTCATGTGCAGTAAACCCAAGTGCAATAACTTGGTTGTTACTACATTATCTTATCTTATCTATGTTTTTAACTTTCACTTAGTAGCATGTTTACAATAGAAATACTTATTTTTCCTAGTACAAAACATATGCACATTATTTTGCTCTGATTACTCTCACAGGGAAAAAACACCCCATTTTGCATCACTGCCTGACTGAGATTTATAAAGAAATAATTTTTGTTCCACCTAGTGGTGTATGAATCTTGAAAACTGAGACTCCAAAGGGCAGGTTATGGACCTGCCACTTACAAAAGTGTACGCTGGAAAAGTATGTTTCTAGAAAGTGATAACCTTGCCATTCTATATTATATGCATTAGTTGTACATATATGGAAATGTACATGTCTTTTAACCCTGAGTTTCCTCTTATCATGTAACTTCAGGCTAGAACAGATGAAAACTGAGACCAATTAGCCTTGTGAACACACCCCTCTCATTTGATACAGTGGTTCCATATCAACATATTACGTGATGTCAAGTGATACTACATACTTCTTTAAGTTTATCATATATCACAAGCAACCTATATTTTATGCAATTGATTGTCAGTTTTGTTGCACTTTAAGGTTTCTCTCAGAATTTCATAATTCACTCACTCATTGGAAACACTTTCATTTATTTGAGAATATTTTCTCAGGAAAGATATATTGAATAGAAAATACTAGAAGCTAGATTCCAAATGAATGATGCATTAAGCACGGGGCTCTGAACAAGAGTAACATCAAAAAGACAGTTGGCAATTCTAGAAAAGTAGTTATTAGGTGAGCATGCTAATCAGAAATTATGTAGTAAAACAGCAACAAAAGTGGACCTAAACCTGATTCTAAAGTGCTATGTGCACCCTAAATACCAATAAATGTCACCAAAATCAGAGAACAGAAGATACAAATGTCCAGCTATGGAAGGCTGCTTAGGCCAGAGAGAGGGAAAAAAAACAAAACAAGTAAATAAATGTGAAATAGCAGGAATATTGCAGTTTGGTACAGAGGCAGTCCTGCGGGTGGGGATGTTGCAGGTCTTAGTAGAGGATGGCCAATAGATGTGGCCAATGGCCAGGAGATACCCATCAAGGCTGTTGATCAGGCTTTGGTTATGCTTGCTCTCAGAAAATTATAGATAGATACAAGCTGAGCAGTGAGCTGGTGAGACTTTTTGGATGTGTGCAGTCTACACATCATCCCACAGTCTGTGGGGCAACTGTCCCACAAAATCCCAAGGTTTGCCAGTGACTCACTATACTGGTCTAGAGGGCATCCCAGCAGCACATGGGTGATACTCAGGAGTGATGCATACAGATGTGTGTCACATATTAGAAAAGTTCTTGTTAGTAGTGTGCTGCAAAACACATGAGTATCTTTGGTTCCTAAGAGCACTGCACAAATATCAGACTGCTATGGAACAATTTATGCCACTGCCAATAATTTTCATTTCCATGGTATAACAAATTGCACCTAAATAACAAAAAAAAAAAAAAAAATCCTTCACAGAAGTTCACAAATTACCAGGAGTGGCCATCTTTCAAATGCACTCAGTAGATGGCTTCATCCTAAACCTCTTAGCAACATACCTGTGCTGCATACATGATGCCTCCATATAGCTGGATTAGCACTCTATGGACAGTCTTAAGGAGGGTTAGCTAGTAGGTAGGTATGCAGATATGTGAATGTCTATGTCTAAACCTGAAATAGTATAACCTGCATTGCAACACTAATATTTTTAATAAACAGTTGACAATGGTTATCAACTGGAAGCATGGCTTATGACACCAATAAGAAATTAAACCAACTAGAGCACGCTGCAATAAGAAATGTCATCAACAGAGCATTTGGTGTGCTGAAAGCCCATTTCAGGAGATGGGATACTGCTGTGGGGTATATTGAAGTATGCTATAGAGGAAGCTCTGCAGATAGTCACCATGTATACCATGCTGCACAATATACTAACACCAAAGCATGGTGGGCTACTAGCCCATGGCATAAGTCAACCACCTGAAGAACCCCATGCAGCTGAGCAAAAACAATCACAGGTACCACCACAGAGGTGAGGTATCAGCACAGTATGGCTGATGCTGGTGGTAGCTGTATGACCACTTACGGGTAATCCAGTAATGTCTGGTTCACAATTACAAGCCATGATATGTCACATATATAGGTGTATGCAGAGCAAAATATAATGGCAAGCCAGACATGTAGCAGTAGTATGCTAAACATGTAGGCATGAGGCAATATAGCAATGCCATGACAGGATGTAAAAATAGGTTGCCAGACAATATTATCATGGCATGTGCACAAAGAATGCCAGGGACATGCTACGATTTGATTCCCTCATGGACATGTCAGACATCTTACACAGATTGCCATGTAGACATGACAGCATGATCATCAGAACTGTAACTGACTCATATAGTTGCCAGTGTCATTGGATGATCTGTAAGTTGAGGAACAAAATAAACAAACAAATCGAAAAGGTCTGTTACACCCTTACCCAGATGTGATTCTCCAAGTCAGTTCTGTTCTTCCCAGTCTAAATTTCTACCCCTTAACTCTAAGTTACAGAGAGAAAAAAATATGTGCCCTAATCTGACTGGTGTGTTTCTCACTTCAGGAGTGTACTAGGTACCTTTTTGCAAAAAAAAAAAAAAAAAAAAGCTTACTTTTACTTATACCACACACACACTTCAATCCTAACCCCACTAACCCCAAAATCAGTATCAATATTCATTACAATACTGGCATTCAGAAATGTCGGTATGAAAATGAATGCCAGAAATGCTCTACCAGTCGTCATCTCCTGACTAACCCCTAATACCTTACAATCGGGGAGGCTTACCCCTTCTCTCCACCCTAGCTATGCCTCTGGTAACCATGCATGCTTCTCAGAAGACAGGTTGGCAAAAGGCAATCATGCTTATGCACATGTGCAGTGAGGATGTCTTTAGGTAATATGTTGGAATCATTACTGTGATAGTGAGGTACAGGCATCATAGGTTCATAGGTTCATAGGTTCATACTAGGCTATCTGCCCTAGGGCATTTATAAGCCTAGCCAAAGTTGTGTGGCTTTCACCACCCCTTAGGTTGAAGAATACTATACCCATTAGTTTGCCGTGCCTCTGTCCAGCAGTGATACAGAGATGATCCCCGGGGTAAACCTACGATCTCCCATCCACTGGTCAAGATTCCTCTTGAACAGAACCAGCGAGGTGCTCTGTCTCACATGGACTGGGATTCTTTTCCACAGCATAGAGAGTCTCTGGGTGATGAATCTGTCCCTCCAGCACATCCTATTTATATCCGTGTTGAGGTTTAAGTCTCTTGCTCTTGTGGCTCTGGTGGAATTGGATTTTTTGAGGTGGAGCATGTCCATTAATTCCGGGTTGGACATGGCCTTGTATGTCAGGCACAGGTCACCTCTGAGCAGATGGTATGCGACTGAATAGAGCTGGAGTTTCTTCAGTCGGGCAGGATATGGCATATTTTTGAGCCCCTTTATCCTTTTGGTGAGGAACTTTTGGGGTCTTTCCAATTGCTGCAGGTGTTGGGTAAGATACATTCCGAATGGGGCATTGTACTCAATCATTGGTCTGATAAGTGATGAGTACAGGGGAACAATGACCTCCCTTGATCTGGATGTGAATCCCTTCATAATCAGGTGGGCAATGTAGAAGGTCCTCCTAACCACTTTGGCAATGTGAGTGTCAAAAGAAAGGTTACTGTCAACTTTGGTCCCCAAGTCCCTGATAATCTCTTCTGTGCTTAATGGATTGCCACCTATGTGGTAACTTGGGGTTACCTTGTTTTTACCAAAGGGTATGACTATACATTTTTTGGCGTTTAGCTTAAGGCCATGGCTCTGGCACCAGTTATCCATTTCTATGAGACCACTCTGAAGGATATCTGTGTCTGATGGATTTTCAACTATGGTGCCCAGTTTGCAGTCATCTGCAAACTTTGTCAGCCACAATCCTCCTATGTTTGCCTGCACTTCTGAAAAGTAGATGCCGAACAAGAGGGGGCCCAGGACTGAGCCCTGTGGGGCACCTCTTGTGACCGGCTTGGAGTCTGACATGGCACTAGCCAGTTTGCAACCCATCTTGTGACATATGGGTTTACATTTAAGCTGGTGAGCTTTTCTATGATACCCGAGTGGGGTATTGTGTCGAAAGCTTTTGCAAGGTCAAGGTAGGCTGTGTGAACTGCCTTACCCTCATCAATGGCCTTGGTGACTGTTTCAAAAAAGTCGACCAAGTTCAAGAGGCATGATCTGCCCTTGACAAAGCCGAATTGGGTAGGATCCAATGTCTGTAGGTCCCCTATGTCTTTATTTATGAGTTCCATTATGATCCACTCCATAGCTTTGCGGACCAGGCTTGTTAAGCTTATGGGGCAGTAATTACCAGGGTCCATAGAAGCACCGCCTTTGTGGAGTGGGACCACAGTTGCCGTATGCCACTCTTTGGGTACGTATCCTGTGGTAAGGCTAAGATTAAACAGCAGCCTTATGTGTGGGTTTAGTTCCTCATTGAGTTCGTGTAGCACATAGCTGGGGACACCATCCGGTCCCATTGATGCTGTGTTTTTAGCTTTAGAGAGAGCAGCTCTCACCTGGGCATTTGAGATGATTGGGAGGCTACACTCTGCTGGGATAAATATTTCTCCTTTTGGGGGGGAGGGAGGGGAAAAATTTTCACTGAACCTGTCTGCCAGTATGTTTGCAATGTCTGTGGGTTCAGTGATTTTTAAATCATTTTGGAATAATTCTGAGCATATCTGGGAGTTTCCACCCAGATTTCTAACATAGCTAAAGAAGGCCTTATGATTGTCTTTTGAGTCCTTGGCGATTTTTCTGTCAAAGTTGGCCTTGGATGATTTTATGAGTGATCGTAGTTTTTTACTGGTATTGATCAGAGATGTCTTCCCTTTTAGGGATTTTGCTCTATCTTGTAGTAGCTTTCTCCTCTTGTTGTAAAGTTTGTTTATGGCTGGGGACCACCAGATCGGGCGCTTGCCTTTGGTGGAAAGGGTCTTGATTTTATTTGGGATTGCTTGATCCATGCAATCCTGGAGGTGCTTGTAGAAAGCATTTGTAAGGGATTCAGCAGCGTGGGTTGTGGTTTCCAATGGCTCAGGGGCCTTGAAGGATACCACACCAGTCTTAAGAAGTGTGAAGTTGGCTTTTGAGAAGTTCTTCACTGTGTTTTTTTTTGTTGGGGGTGGGGGTGGGATGTGGATCTCCAGTGAGATTAGTTTATGGTCTGATCTCACCAATGAGGGATATACTTTCTGTGTGGAGCATTTTGTCCCCATGTTTGTGATGATCAGGTCTAGTATATTTTTAACTCTTGTGGGAATGGTGACAAGTTGTTCCATAGCATTTGAGTTTATGAACTCCAGGAACCTTTGGGCTAGGGTATTGGGGCTTGAGTAATGTTCCCAGTCTATGTTTGGGTAGTTGAAGTCACCCAATATGATGGTGTTTGGAGAGACTTTTATACTCTCCAGTGTCTTCAGGAAGGTTGTGTGGGGTTCCTGAGTTTGAGAGGGTGGCCTGTAACATGCTACAAACTGTAGAGCAGTTTTGCCTATGGTTAATTGCACCTGAATGGTCTCTGATGCTTCGTGAGTTGCCACCAGCCTGGAGGTGTGGGTATCCTTGATGAATATTGATACACCCCCTCCTTTTGTGGTACGGTCCGGGTTTTGGGGCCGGAACGCATGATTTGAGGTAAAACCCGATAGTGCCGGGGTGTTCTCAGGAGCCTTGAACCAGGTTTCAGTCACAGCACAGACATCAATGTTCTCCATACTGAGGAGGGCTTTGAGGGCGTGCATCTTGAGATTTAGACTTCTGGCATTGAGCAGCATTACCCTTCATTTTTTTCCATTATTGTTTTCTAGGGCGGTGGGTTTAGAATTTGAGCCTTGTCTAAAAAAGGCACTATGGGGGTGGCAAGAGCCTTTGCCAATATCCGGAAACCCAGGGGTGACAGATGCAAGCCATCCCTTGCGAAGCAGCGTGGCTTGTCAAGCATGTCATTCCAGGCAGACAGACATTGGATCCCCTTAGAATGACACCAGAAATTAAGCCAATTATTAAAACTGATCATTTTGTCTCTGTATTGTGGCATCATTCTTGGTGAAGGTAGGATACTGCTCAGGGTCAGGGTCATACCAGCCTGGGCTACATAATCTGAGAGCTCCTTTATGTCTCTTTTCATGTAGTCCAGGGAGGTACGTCTCAGGTCATTCACACCGGCATGGACAATGACTGAGTCATACTTGTACTTGCTGTGGAGTGACCTGAGTGCTTGTGTTATGTGGCGGATTCTAGCGCCTGACAGGCAGCTTACTGTGACCCTCTCCTTGTTCAGTCTGGTGAGTGGGACGTCAGTGTGTCTGACTATGGAGTCACCTATGACAAGTGTGTCTGGCATTGTGTTTGGCCTTAAGGGCTGTGACTGATTTCCACACTGACTTTGTGATCTATGCGTTGCTTGTGTTATGTCATGAGGTGGCAGTTGTTTGGGTGTCTGCTTTGGAGGCCTCTGCTGTTTTGGTAGATTTTTGATCAGTGCCTCCGAGTATGTCTTTGTGTGTTTATGTGTTTGATTTGTAGTTGTGATAGTTCTATGTAAGACTGGGTTTATGGTGTGTGTGGTTACCTTCTCCTCCTGTCTGGTTTTGCCAGTCCTGAGTTGAGAGAGCTCAGCCTCCAGTTTGGCTATATAGTTGCATCTCTCGCATGTATTTGTGTTTTGTGGGAGGAGGAGAGGGTTGTCTGTGTACATGAGGCAATTGCAACATTGCCTCAATATTCCCAGATTCACCAGCTGAGCAGGAGAGGACGCTAGCAACTGACCCTTTGACATGCTAGAAGAAATGAAAAAGTTTGCTGTGTAACTGAGTCAGAAAGGACCTATAGGGAAGTGGGTACTCAAGGGGGTTTTAAGCTAGTGAAGTACTTTGTATAATATAGAAGTGCTTTACCTGACTAAAAAATGCTTTAGGAACAAGTGCTGAGCTTTACAGATAGAGAATAGACTGTTTAGATTACAAGTAGAGCAGTTCTAAGGGAAAAAATGAAGAGCAGACTTTACAGAGCCAGAAATAGTTTAACCGGCACTGCCCGTTGGTGCTCTAGTGGCAACTCCGCGCTAAATGCAGAAAAGGCAATAAGTCAGTAGTACAGGCTAGCACACTTTAGTGGGCATCCAAACAATTAAATTAAACAGCAAACACTTTTCGACTTGAATTAGACTAATTTCGACTAAAATGTACTTTTAAGTGCAGATAATAAAAAATGCAGTAAATAACTATGAAAACAGTTAAAGCTTGCTCTAGGTAAGCAGTAGAAGGTAAAACAAATATAAAAAAACAGCAGGATACTTAATCAGGAAAGCAGTCGCTTTTTTCAGTTCTCTGTAGCCAGGAAGACTCAACAGGACCACGTGGAGCTGTGTCTGAGCAATATGGCTTCAAAAATGCCAGAGGCAGATTTTAACCAGGGAACTTTAAAAGAGCTAGAAATGGTCCAAAATGACCAATTACTACAGCTTCTTGTGCTGAGGTCACTTCCCTCAAGGACAGGTAGGCTATTCAAGGCTCCCCACTCCCACTGGTGAGCTAAGAAACTTCCTTCTATCCAAGTAAGGCAATGGACAACACAGGAACTACAACACAGCCCAGGATACAGCAAGGCCTGTAAACTGGTCTAACTAGTTTAGGAGAGGCAGGAAAACAAGGAATATTTTTTGTTTTTTTGTTTTTAAATAGAAACACACAGAAATGCAGAAAAGGCAATAAGTCAGTAGTACAGGCTAGCACACTTTAGTGGGCAGCCAAACAATTAAATTAAACAGCAAACAAACACTTTTCGACTTGAATTAGACTAATTTCGACTAAAATGTACTTTTAAGTGCAGATAATAAAAAATGCAGTAAATAACTATGAAAACAGTTAAAGCTTGCTCTAGGTAAGCAGTAGAAGGTAAAACAAATATAAAAAAACAGCAGGATACTTAATCAGGAAAGCAGTCACTTTTTTTCAGTTCTCTGTAGCCAGGAAGACTCAACAGGACCACGTGGAGCTGTGTCTGAGCAATATGGCTTCAAAAAAATGCCAGAGGCAGATTTTAACCAGGGAACTTCAAAAGAGCTAGAAATGGTCCAAAATGACCAATTACTACAGCTTCTTGTGCTGAGGTCACTTCCCTCAAGGACAGGTAGGCTATTCAAGGCTCCCCACTCCCACTGGTGAGCTAAGAAACTTCCTTCTATCCAAGTAAGGCAATGGACAACACAGGAACTACAACACAGCCCAGGATACAGCAAGGCCTGTAAACTGGTCTAACTAGTTTAGGAGAGGCAGGAAAACAAGGAATATTTTTTTTTTTTTTGTTTTAAATAGAAACACACAGAAATGCAGAAAAGGCAATAAGTCAGTAGTACAGGCTAGCACACTTTAGTGGGCAGCCAAACAATTAAATTAAACAGCAAACAAACACTTTTCGACTTGAATTAGACTAATTTTGACTAAAATGTACTTTTAAGTGCAGATAATAAAAAATGCAGTAAATAACTATGAAAACAGTTAAAGCTTGCTCTAGGTAAGCAGTAGAAGGTAAAACAAATATAAAAAACAGCAGGATACTTAATCAGGAAAGTTAATACTTTTGTTAATACTTAATCAGGAAAGTTAATACTTTTGTTAATACTTAATCAGTGGGACAATGCAGATAATACTGCAGCTGTGACACAGAAACACATGAATGGACATAGCACACAGTGACACAGAGTGTAGGAGGACACATGAGAATGGTGACATACTGGCTGTAGAACCATGGCCTGGCCATGCAAGTGTACAGCCACTGCCACAAAGCACACTGCCACTATTAGCAGTAGCACACTAGACAAGAATGTTAATGTGGATAGGGAAACCAGCTATACATATCACAATAAGAAGCAATGCATATAGGACATAATGGAAAGATACAGCAGTCATACAGAAAGGTAGAGAGTGGAGGGCATGTCACTATCTACTGTTAGGAGTTTGCAACATGGTCAGATGACTGCATAGATGTGTAATAGAGAGGCAATGAGCCTGGAACAGACCTGCCGGTATGCAGATAAAAATGTTATACATGGCTGTGCTTGGGCTTGGCATAACATGCATATCCACATAACCCATAGTATGGAAGCACAAGGTGTTCATAACAGGCACAGGTGATGAGCAGCACACACACAACAGTACACCTTATCTATCTATCTATCTATCTATCTATCTATCTATCTATCTATCTATCTATCTATCCTGAAACAGATCACATTAACAGTGTCTTGCAGTAAGAGAGTTACAGATTATCTACCTCTGGCATGTCATACATGAAATCTATTGGTCTGATAGCAGTACACCACACACACACACACACACACACACACACACACACACACACACACACACACACACACACACACACAGACCCACACACAATACATAAGCTGCCATGCAGATATCAAGGGTGAGTAAGAACTACAGAGATGAAGTGGTAAACGGCATCTGTTTAATAACCTGTGGCGTCAGACAGGAGTAGCACAATATGCATCCACCACAGTAGGAGGAACAGCAATCATTACCACAGGCATGATATTACCATAGGCACAATGGGACATATTAACACACTGGGAATTAGCAATTTGTGGGACACACTACTGTAGTTGAGGATATCCTCATTGTTGACTTTCACATCTTTGGCTGCCTCTGGCAGGTGATGAGTTGTCATGCAATTGGGTCAGCAGTGCTGTGTTAGCATTGTTATGGTGAGGTGGCTTTTACTGTACAATGTAACAATGCTATTAATAATAATTAGTGATCTACCAAAGGCTGAGCAAGAACACTACTGCTACCTACATCACCTGTTGGATGCTGTGCAACAGACAACACATCCATGACCACACAGACACCTACCCCATGAAGAAAGAGACACAATTCTAGCCAATGAGTGTATGACACTTGCAACACCCCAAGTCTGCACATGTTGGATGGACATAGCCTGCTGTTAATATCGCACAAAGCCCATTCATGCATTCACATGTTGTCTGCCTCTGCCCATGAGCTCGGTGTGCTGCCTTTCAAAATCATCTTATAACATAATTAAGTCATATGTCTGTGACCCATACCAGGGCATTGTGTGCCATACAGATTCAATGAGGCACCCATTTATTTTACTGCAGCAGCTAGTGGAGGCCTGCAGAGATCCTCTTATGCCCATGTGTCATCAGTTCTCAGCCACTTTTCTTCCACTGTGGACTTGGCTTATCTGCCAGATGCATGTCCCACCTATGTTGTCCTGTCACTGGTGGGACATGCATATGGCATATCCCACCTATGTAGTCTTCTCACTGGTGGGACCTGCCAGATGCATGTCTGACCAGTGACATGACTACATAGGTGGATTCCTGATTGTACTTGCTGCCCTCATCCTCAAAAGAAATGGTATCAACAGCATCAACTGACTCCTGGCTGTCATGTAGATTGAGCACAATGTTAATTGTATGTGCACTGTGGTTGCTACGGGCTTATGCACACTCTCACCTTCTTCTGTGTCCTGTGTAACACGTGCTGAGTATGTCACAAATATCACCTCCTGTATCAAGGTCAGTTGTAGAATGTGGAAAGGCTATTCCTACAGTAGGAAGTAGAAAGCAATAAAGAGCATACTGTTATGAGTAGGCAATGAGTCACGTACAGATACACACACACACTCATATATATATATATATATATATATATATATATATATATATCTGTAGCTGATGCAATATACAGTATGGAAGGTTTGAAAAGAATGTGTATTTCTATAGATCACTCACCTTATCTGGCAGTATGTGTGACGGACATGGAAGCAAGTGAAGGTTAACATCACATGCGACTAGTATTGGGATATATGCTGTAAGCAGATAAGTGATTGCAACTTACCCCACCTCTCATCATACATTCAACAGTAGGCAACCTCACACCCACCTCACCCATTACATACACATATGTCCGTGACTACTACCACAATAGCGACATAGTTAACACATGCAATGTATATAACAACATTAGTGTCATACCTGTACATTGTGGTAACCTCACCTCAGTGGCCCTTCTACTGATGTGACAATCATTGTCCTACTTCCTTAGGGACACAAAAAACTCCTCAGTGTCAGTAAAGGGTGATGGTGAAGGTCCTCATCAGTGTTAACCCTCTGAACTGCTATCTGCTGTGCTGTCTTTCCAGCATGGTCAGTTATATCCATTGCACGTTGTCGACAGGTTCATGTTGTATGTTCATGACCCCCCACGACATTAAAACTCCAGGCAATATCCTCTCAGATGCACAAATGTCTGCTTCTGTCACCATGACATCCTACCAGTTCTTCACCATGCACACGAATATCCTCTAGCTGGACTTCATTGTCTCATGCAATAAAGTTATTGTGCCTCTCTCATAGACCAGATTTCTGAAAAAGGCATCTGTAGAATGCACAGCCTGTCAACAATGAGCCATTTTATATGTGTGTGTTTGTATTTATATATATGTATATGCATATGTATATATATAATATGTAAATACACACCATACAGTCCAACACACCTTGCCCTACCTATGTTTTCAGTACTGAATAATATTAAGAATGATGTAGACATAGATACCAACAGAGAACTGTTGATAGACTGAATGTCAACATGCAATAGTTTGTTCAACATGTACTTGTCATTATGCTATAAGTATAGCATTGCACAAAAGCTCACAAACATGGTAGGGACTCTTCCCTTGTGACCAAAGTATACTAATGTCAGCCATGAACAAAAGATCTGTGAACGAGGTAACAGAAGATACCTAAGGAGGTACATGTATACCAGCTGGGAAGCAACACAAAACTATGCTGGTTATAGTGAAAGTCTACAGTGGTATACGGTTCAAAACTGTATGCAGCAATATATGCACATATCCCACTTATTCATGTGTACTATACAAAGAAAAGTACCCCTTTCCGCAGATTATAGGCAGTATGCAATGTACAAATACAGGAGACAGAAAGACAGGTAGCTAAATAATGCATGCAAGTGGCAGTATTGTGGGACCTGCAAATAGAGGCAAGTTCACACATGAGATGTAGATGAATACAGTTAGGTCAGATATCCAAAGTATGGATGTATCACACCAGGTACATATTCAGATACATGTGGAACACCACATACACACCATTGTATCATTTCTGAATGCCAATAATACAGAGGACTGAAACACAGAGGCAGACTTAACCCTCTCCCAATCTGACAGTTAAACACAGAAGAGCAGTTTATAACAGTAAAGAGCACTGTTAGAAAAATGTGTATTTGAATATATGAGAAATGTTAGTTTAAAAACAAAGTAGTATATAATGCATTTTATTCTATTAATCATATAACAGAAAGGATTAATTCATGTGTAAATGTAGGTAGTTTTGAAACTGCAGTGTGGCTTGAAGCAAACTGACCTCCGACCCTGGCAGATGCTAGCTTAGCAAGTTTTAATGTTTATGCTTTTCACAAGTGATTATCCGCTGGGTCAGGAAATTAAATGTGTGAAATAATGAAATCTTCTGCTCTTTCCTGCTGGGATGATTTGGCTTTGTATATGTGTTACTAAGATAGCATGCAGCTGGTGGGAAAGTGTAACAGTGAACAAAGATGTGTATTAGAAGACTGAATCTGCTATTGTATTCGAACTGATGTGAAACCTTGAAGAAGTAACTTTACAGAAAGACATTATGTCTGACCAGGTGGATAGCAAGGCCGTATTGTTGCCAGAGGAAACATTTTTTAAAATATACAGCATCAGCAGCTTTTTATGAATAGAGGACTGTAAGCTAAAGTGATGTCGATGCCCTGTGACATACCATGTCAGTAAGGTGGGCACAGCTTGAATGCAAAGACTATATAGAATTGTGTGCTTCCTGTTTCATGTTAGACAAAATTCTGTACTTGTATGTTTTTTGCCTCCTGGTGTACACTAGTAAACTTTTTAACCTGAACCTCCTGTGTATTGAATTCTTAATTTTATTTAACAGTTTGGTCCTTCGAGCCGGATATCCCTCGGACAGCTGCAGATCAGAGTATACCGGTGGTCGAATACTGCGCAGGAGAAGTTACCGAAAACGGTTCTTCTTGGGTGAAAAGACCTCCGACTGAGTTGTCGTTTAAAGAGGCTGGCCACTTTCTGATCTGTGGCCGAAGAGCGGATCCTGGACGACTCAATACTGGAGGCTCAGGTAGGAAGATTTTGCCTTTTTTCTGTTTTAGATCAGGGACTAGGTTACAGTATATTGTTGTCAAGATTTGTTATGCAGATCAGGGACAAAAGCAAGTACTGTATATTTGGTCATAGATCAGGGTAACAGAATAAGGTAGACAGTTATTCTAGATAAACTGTGAGAAGGAACTGAACTTCTGATATCACGTGATAAGAAGGGTTACGTAACATTTTCTTTTACCATGGGAAATCAGTGCACTAAAACATCGCGAGATCCGCCCCTAACCGAAGACGCAAAATACATGCAATTACAACGTTCCGATAACGTTATGCATTATACGAAATGGGTTAACAAATATGAATTTGATGGTAAACTAGATAAAATTTCACTAGTTAAACTCCTTAAGCAACTTAAATCCGATGCGGGAGGTCAGGCAAAAAAGCAACGCCAATTAGGCATTCCTCAGGCACACAGGTGGATTGAGGAAGCAAATCGTAGAGAACAGAAGATTAAAAATTCAAAAACATTATTTTTAGACAAAGAAGATAATAACTTAGTACTAGCAACAGCTCCTCCTCCTCCCTTGCCCCCTCCTTTACCCTTTTCAGGATATGAAGTGAGTGGACAGGCCGGTCCGCCTCCGCGTTATCCTGAAGTTTCAGCAAGACCACAACCGTTTGTTAGAGATCCTATTGAAACTAGGTCCTGGACACGTAAAATAAATAGGGACGCAGAATCATATCAAATAGAGAGAAACCTACAGGATGAGAGTGAGGAAGAAATATGCCCACTTATAGAGGTTCCAAATCCTTAGGCAGGACAGGAAGGGCAGGACCCAACACTCTTAGTATATAGACCATGGACACCAGAGAATATCTGGAAAGCTACTGAGGGAATTCCCCATCCGAAAGTTAATTTTACGAAATTTTTAGAAGATTTACAAGGCATGAGGTTGAGTTACCACTTGAATGGGGAAGAAGTGGAAAAAGTAGTGAGACAAGTTATAGGTCCAGATTGGCACATGATTTGTGGCACCTGGAATCCTCGTAATGCAGAGCTCAAACCACTCCCACATAGTGACACAGAATTAGACAACAGAGTGAAAGGTCTTACAGACCGAATCTCTGAGAAATGGAAACCTAGAGCAGACTGAACTTGCATTAATCAATGCATACAACAGGAAAATGAGACAATAGATGGGTACTATGCTAGATTATTGGAATGTTTTAATAATCATAGCGGTATGTCGGTTCCTGAGAACCAAACAAATGATTCCCCGTATGAACAACAATTGAAAAATGCATTTTTGAAAGGTTGCATTGCACCTATTAGTAGCTTCATTACGAAGCATATGATATACCATCGAACAGGGAGGCTACAAGCCTTACTTGAATACGCTAGACATGCTGAAAGACATTTTAATAGTAAAAAGAAAAAGAAGGTGCAAGTCTTCACTGCTGAAGACGGAGCTGAAGTATTTGTGTTACAGTCAGGTAAAAAGGGCAAGAAGAATGCCCAGGGAAATAAACAGTCTGACAAATGATCAGAAGATTTTGAAGAGAGGAAAAAGAGAGGTGAATGCTTCAAGTGCGGGAAAAAGGGACATCTAGCAAGGGATTGTAAGCAGAACAAAAAGGTAATTACAGAAGATAAGGGAGATGAGGACTGACTATATGATAGTGAAGATACATCATGCGAGAGTCAAAAATCATCAGGAAAAGTTAATACACAAAAAACAAATGTAAATGTGATAGAAAAAATAGAGGAAGTGCAAGTAGATGTAGAGGATGAAGAAAGTGAAATTTTGGACTTAGCACTATTGAGCTTAGAGCTCTACTTAGCAGATACAAAACCGGAAGTTACACTTCTGGTGGAGGGAAGGGAAGTCAAATTCCTGTGTGACTCAGGAGCATCACGGACCCTGATACACCCCTCCAAGTTACCAGAACATTCCGAATCACCTGATTATATACTAGTAAAAGCTGCAAATGGACAACTATACAGGGAACCACATTCCCATGATATAGCAATAACTGACCCTGTTTCAGGTATGAACCAGAGAAGTAAAATTGTTGTTTCTGCAAAGTGTCCAGTGAACCTATTGGGCAGGGACCTTATGCAGATATTTGGCATAGCAGTAGTTCCAACTGTACAAGGTATGGAGGCGCAAAGACAAATGGATACCTTTGCAGTGCGATGGGAGGGTGAAACTTTTTACTGGTACAGCCAGGGCCTAGTCACAACTGGTCCAGGGGCAGTAACCGAGGAATTGATGAATGTAGCCATCAGTAAAGCCCCCTCCCTTGACACTGATCGACAGCATTTGTTACACTGTACTCTATACTACTGTACTACACCAGGACCTGATAGAGAGTATGAGCAAGAATTGTTCAGAAATCGTGGAACTAGATTAGTATTGCTTACTTTGTACTGGGATACTGAGGGGAACAGTGTAGTTAGCTGTTCATTACCTCAAGAATTCCTTGCACTGTACAAATCAAATTGATTGCCACATGTCAGCTTGACAAAGAATAAAAATGTAAAATGGGCAGACTTAGGAGAAAAAGTAACAAGATGGGAGAAACAGACTGATTTAGAACTATCAGAACAAGGGATACAGAAACAAAAACTGAATTGGTTGACACAGACACATCCAGCTGTTCACTTGCAATCTAGCGAGGACAGCTGATTAGCATTTCTATTAGAAGAAGAAGACAAGGCCTTATGTGAAATTCCAACAACTCTTTGGTCAACAGGCAAGTCAGATGTAGGACTTATTCGAACAGCAGGACCAGTCACAATTACCCCAAAGTCAGCTTTTAGGCCACAGAAAAGACAATACCCTTTGAGAAAAGATGCAGAAATAGGAATCAAGCCTATAATAGCAGCATTACTCAAAGAAGGAGTACTGGTAGAATCTCCTGATTCACCATGTAATACACCCCTATTTCCTGTTAAGAAAGCAAACGGGGAATGGCGAATGGTTCAAGATTTACAAGCTGTAAATAATGCAGTAATACCTAGAGCACCTACGGTGCCAGACCCACATACTTTGTTAAACGATTTGAAACTGCAACAAAAATATTTTTCTGTGGTAGATATCAGTAATGCTTTCTTTTCAATACCTATACATCCTGATAGTCAATATTGGTTTGCATTTACATTTCAGAGTAAAAGGTATACCTATACTCGACTACCACAGGGATATTGTGAGAGCCCAACAATATTTGCACAAGAAATGGCTAGCAACCTGGCAGGGTTTACCCCACCGGGAGGTAGTCAGATTCTACTTTATGTGGATGACATCTTGCTAGCAGCCCCCACCCAGCAACAATGCAGGGAGGATACAGTAGTGTTATTGAAATTTTTAGCAACACAAGGACACAAAGTAAACAAGAGTAAGTTACAACTTTGGAAAAAGCAAGTTAGATACCTAGGATATGTAATATCCAATGAAGGTAGAATATTAGACGAAGAAAGAAAAACAGCAATTTTGCAAGCACCCAAACCAGTAACCAAGAAGGAAATGATATCTTTTTTGGGAACAACTAATTTCTGTCGGAACTGGATACCAAATTATGCTTTGGTATCTGCTCCACTGACTGAC
This sequence comes from Protopterus annectens, assembly GCF_019279795.1. Lineage (NCBI taxonomy): Eukaryota > Metazoa > Chordata > Ceratodontiformes > Protopteridae > Protopterus > Protopterus annectens. Next base: position 588,111,199 of record NC_056727.1, on the reverse strand, counting down.
TTGATATATAAGACACCAATGGCAGCACAAGATATTTTACAATGGACACCTGGAGCAGAAACAGCTTTCTGCAGGTTGAAGCAGTTGATAGCTTCTTCATTAGTTTTAGGACTCCCAAATTATCACAAATGGTTCTTTCAGACCGTAGATTGCAAGCAAGGATATATGACGTCAGTGCTGACGCAACAACATGGGGACAAGCAACGCCCCATAGCCTATTATTCATCGCAGTTAGACCCAGTGGTGCGATCTTTGCCTCACTGTGTACAGGCAGTAGTTGCAGCTGCAATGGCAGTACAGGCTTCAGCCTCAGTGGTGTTATTCCACCCTCTCACAATGAGAGTGCCTCATGCAGTCGCAATAATATTACTGCAAGAAAAAGTAGCATACCTCTCTCCTGCTAGACATCTTTCATGTATGACTATACTGCTGTGCCAACCTCATATGACAATTGAACAATGTACGTCATTAAATCCATCAACATTACTTCCAACTCCTGCAGATGGCACAACACACACGGCTGCCTGCAGGAAATTGAACAGTTAGCCTTGCCTAGACAAGATCTCACAGATATGTCCTTGGATAATGCCGAGGTGACATATTATGTGGACGGCTCATGCAGAAGGGGCCCTACAGGAAAGAATCTAGTAGGGTATGCAGTAGTTACAGACACTGAAATTCTAGAAGCCCAATCCTTACCACATAACTTATCTGCACAAGCAGCAGAATTGATAGCTTTGATGCGGGCATGTACTTTAGCAAAAGACAAGTGTGTAAACATATATACTGATAGTCAGTATGCTTTTTCTACAGTACATGTATTTGCGCAGCAATGGAAAAATAGAGGAATGATAACATCTAGTGGAAAACCTATTAATCATGAGCAATTTATTTTGGAATTATTAGAATCTATTCAGTTACCTACTAAAGTGGCTATTTGTAAATGTGTAGCTCATACAAAACAACAGGATAAGATTTCGAAAGGCAATGCACGAGCTGATGCAGCTGCAAAGCAAGCAGCCTCAGACTCAGAAACTTTACTTTTGAATGAGGAATTACAGCCCTCTGAGATTTTAGATTTAGACATGTTAAAAACAATGCAGATGCTTAAAAGTGGGAAAAACGAGGTGCAATTCTTAAAAATGGACTGTACATTTCCAAAGAGAGAAAACCGATATTGCCGTCTAATTTATTTAGATATGCAGCTTTGTTGAGCCATGGGCAGTGCCATGTCTCAACAGGGGGAATGGTATAGTTAGTAAACCGAATATTCCAAACATATGGATTCACAAACTATACAAAAAAAATTTGTGCAGCTTGTCATACTTGTAACAAGCACCATGCACAAGGGGCATTTAAAACCAAGCAAGAAAGTTTTCCTATACCACCATATCCATTTCATACTATTTGTATGGATTTAATAGAATTGAGTAAGTGTGAAGGGAAAAATACTGTTTAGTTATTGTAGATATGTTTTCTAAATGGGTAGAAGCTTTTCCAACCAAAAATCAGGATGCAGCAACAGTGGTGAAAGCCCTGATAAAAGAAGTTATCCCTAGATTTGGCATTCCGGAAAGGATTTATAGTGACAACGGCACACATTTTGTGAACCAGACAATTCAACAACTTGGGAGATTTTTTGGTATCTCCTTAAAGAACTATTCTGCCTACCACCCACAGTCAGCAGGACTGGTGGAAAGGTACAATGGTACCCTCAAGAATAAACTTAGGTTTAATTAATTGATCTGATTGTAGTGGATGTCTTTGTAAATACTTTAGTTGTTTTGTTGAATATTATAATAATACCTATTTTTAATTATTTGTATAAAATTGTTATGATATTTCTCTTATATGTTAAAACAATAAACTTGTTTTAAAAAAAAAAAGAATAAACTTAGGAAGTTAGTTGAGGAAACCCAAAAGAATTGGATACACTGTCTGCCTTTAGCACTGCTGAGTATGAGAACGGTTCCAAATGTGAAGGGTTTGACTCCCTTTGAAATGATTTTTGGGAGAGCATATTATGTGCCTCAGTGGAGAGCTCTCATGCCTGAAGAGCAAGAGGCTGACAGTTCATTAGCTAGTTATATGAGGAAACTGTTAACAAATAAATCTGTTTTGCAGTTTAACTCTTTTTCAGATAAGGAACAGACCAGACCGGTAGAAGCAGTTTTGGCCCCTGGGACGTGGGTTTGGCTGAAAGTGACGAAAAGGAAGAACTGGGTGAGTCCAAAGTGGGAAGGACCGTACCAGGTACTGTTGGCAACGCCTACTGCAGTCAGAGTGGCCGAGAGGACGTCCTGGGTTCATTTGACACACTGCAAACCAGTAAAGAACTTTCAATTTGATAAAAACTTTGTGACTGATACACAACAGGACCAAGATGGCCAAAAACAAAGCGAATAGAAATTTAGATCAATTCCAGAGATGTTGCATAATCATTTTGTTGAGTATACATTTATTGACTGTAATTGTGACAATTTTCCTCTTGTTGTGGTTTATCCTGCACACAATCACACAAGTGAAAGTGGGAAGGCGTGACGAAACGTCTATAGACTGGCATACAAATTTTAACACATACCTAGCCATGAAGCGTGTATATGCAGAGACTATGAACATTTCAAATTGCTGGGTTTGTACAGCTATACCAACAGCATATGGAGGACTGATAATGTCCGCTGTCCCTTTGGGAATAAATGAGACTTGGGAGAATTTACTCTTTGATACAGGAACTGTGAGATCACAGGACAAAATAGCTTTATTTTTGCCTGTCACACAAAAAGGAATTGTATGTTTTTACAAAAATGATACTCTCCATGTGGGCTGGAGCAATTGTAATATAACCATATCTTACCGGTGTTATATTAAGAATAGTAATGGTAATATTCTTTGTAATACTAATTATGACTCATATTTGAACTCACTGAAAACAACCATGAATGACATTCGCAAGAATCCTGTTTTGTTTAAACAATTGTCAGTTATAGATCAGAAAATGTTTCATGCAGGGTTGATGCGTATTAGTACTAAAGTAGAAAACTGTTATTTTATTTGTGGGAAAAAGGCATATAAATGGTTACCTGAGAATTGGTCCAGCAGTTGTTTTTTGGGTTATCTGGTTCCGGCAATAAGACATACTGCAGAATTGCCTTTGGGTAAGATACGAAACGTGAGAGAAGCAGCCCGAAAACCCGAAGGTCCAGTTGAAAAACCTGTAAATCCAGTTGGAAGGATCAAAGCTGGCTGGAAAGACCATAATACCGTAAAAGACAAAAGTAAATTGACTCATATGGACTTAAGTGACAGTGTTATATCTTGAGCAGGAATATTCCCAGCCTATGGAGCAGTCAAATCGATCTGGAAGCTGAGGAAGTTGTCGAAACTTCTCGAAGTAATGAGTAACGCAACTTTTTCTGCCCCAGGACTAGTGACTGATGAACTAAATGCAATGAGAACTGTTGTGCTACAAAATCGAATGGCTCTTGACTTCACCCGAGAGGTGGTACATGCGAGCTTATCAAAGAAGAATGCTGTGCGTACATACCAGACAACAGGCATGAAATTAATAACCACCTAGAGGTAATTCAGCAAGTATCAGCCATGACTGAACCAGGCCCAAACCCACTGACGGATTTTTTCCAGAATCTATTTGGGGGTTGGGGTTCCATCCTAATGAATATTCTGATTGCCATTTGTGTGGGTATACTCCTAATAGGAGCATGTGTTTGCTGTGGAATTCCCTGCATGAAAAGACTAATCAAAGATTTTATTGATGTATCTGTTACTGAGACCTTGTACCAAGATATTGAGATTGAAAAATTGATCTCAGATGACATTTTTTCTGAAGTATAGATTGAATGACTCACCTAGCTGAAAATCCTAAGTGGAAGAGGTTGGGAGATGAAATGACACTATGCATACTTCAAAATAGAATAAAAAGTATTAATAGGGGGGAAAATGTTAGAAAAATGTGTATTTGAATATATGAGAAATGTTAGTTTAAAAACAAAGTAGTATATAATGCATTTTATTCTATTAATCATATAACAGAAAGGATTAATTCATGTGTAAATGTAGGTAGTTTTGAAACTGCAGAGTGGCTTGAAGCAAACTGACCTCCGACCCTGGCAGATGCTAGCTTAGCAAGTTTTAATGTTTATGCTTTTCACAAGTGATTATCTGCTGGGTCAGGAAATTAAATGTGTGAAATAATGAAATCTTCTGCTCTTTCCTGCTGGAATGATTTGGCTTTGTATATGTGTTACTAAGATAGCATGCAGCTGGTGGGAAAGTGTAACAGTGAACAAAGATGTGTATTAGAAGACTGAATCTGCTATTGTATTCAAACTGATGTGAAACCTTGAAGAAGTAACTTTACAGAAAGACATTATGTCTGAAAAGGTGGATAGCAAGGCCGTATTGTTGCCAGAGGAAAACATTTTTAAAATATACAACATCAGCAGCTTTTTATGAATAGAGGACTGTAAGCTAAAGTGATGTAGATGCCCTGTGACATATCACATCAGTAAGGTGGGCACAGCTTGAATGCAAAGACTATATAGAATTGTGTGCTTCCTGTTTCATGTTAGACAAAATTCTGTACTTGTACGTTTTTTGCCTCCTGGTGTACACTAGTAAACTTTTTAACCTGAACCTCCTGTGTATTGAATTCTTAATTTTATTTAACAAGCACACATAACCAAGAAAGTAAATCAAGCATAAACAGTTACAAGCCAGCACTGTGGTATAGTAGACAAAGCCCAGTGACCCAGGTTTGATTAACAGCTAGGGCATCTTGAAGTGCTGGCTGGAGGGATGGGCATTTCCATCTGGGGGAGCATTTATCTAGGCATTCCCTGTGAGGAAGTGTGGTTCAAAGAGGAACTTCCTTTGCAAGACTCCTAAAACTGCAATGCAGGTCACATATGCAACTGAGCACGATAACTCCAACAGTTTACTTGAAAGTGTGCAAACACAAACAGCCACAGAAACAGTACTTTAAGTTTATAAGACTGCCATGCAACGGATAAGTGATCGTGGGTGGAAGTTGCTGCCTGGAGTCTCTTTAGTTTTTACCTCCCACGCATAAGGTTGGTTATACATGTTATACACTATTACTGTTGTACCTATACAGAGTACTGTGGTCATATGAAACTACCCTTCTCCTTGTCATCCACCACCATATTACACTGTGAGTGATGTTTACAGCTAAGGTATCCTTCTGCAACTTATTGTGCTGTTTGCATTACAAGGAGCCTTGCTAGCCATGCTTTGTGCAGAGAGAGAGCGAGAGAGAGAGTGTGTGTGTGTGTGTGTGTGTGTGTGTGTGTGTGTGTGTGTGTGTGTGTGGTGGGAAAAGCTGACTTTGTTAGCTGTTGTATGGCTTGTTATAATGTGATACAGCCAAGCTTACCTTGTATTTTGTTTATATAACAATCAGCATTCATAATAGGTGTAATGGTCTTCAGCAACTATTATTTGCATCCATATGTATTTGCATTGCTAGGTGCTTACTAGTTAGTAATCTGCATGTTAATAGACACACACACACACACACACACACACACACACACACACACACACACACACACACACACACACACACACACACACAAACACACAAACGCGCGCATACACATGCTTCCAATATGCTGCACCTTGCCCTGCTGCCGTACATACATTGACATACCTATATTTATATATGGCTAAACATGTTAAATTACATGTACTCACTCACACAATGACATAAGGACACACACGCACACACACACACACACACACACACACACACACACACACACACACACACACACACACACACACACACACATTTCAACTAACAGATATGTATGTAGGTAGGTACTATGACTGAGGTAGAGGAACTGCTGTACTGCCATAGCTATATCAGTGTAAATGGGTATACTGCAGCAGGTGCATATGTATACAGACATGTATTTGAACTTGTACTGGTATGTGTGTGTTTGTGTGTGTGTGTGTGTGTGTGTGTGTGTGTGTGTGTGTGTGTGTGTGTGTGTGTGTGTGTGTGTGTGTGTGTGTGTGTGTGTGTGTGTGTGTGTGTGTGTGTGTGTGTGTGTGTGTGTGTGTGTACATAGATATTAGCAATATATAGATATGTGTGTGTGTGTGTGTGTGTGTGTGTGTGTGTGTGTGTGTATGTGTGTGTAGTTATATTTGTGCAATGCATATATAACTACATATTGAGGTGATGGTGTAAGGTAGATAGAGGCTGTGTGTCACCTAGAAGTATCTCCCCGTGAACAAAACAGTGGAACATCCTATTACAGTGGTGTCTGTACATGTTCATAGGTTCATAGGTGTGTACTAGGCTAATGACCCTGGAGCCTTTACAAGCCTAGCCCATAGGATTACCCTGGCATCATGCCACCCGACCTTAGTTCCTAGTACCTCTGTCGAGTAGAGCCACTGGAGTGATCCCTGGGGTGAATTTTCTATTTCCCATCCACTCATCAAGATTTCTCTTGAAGAGGGCCAATGAGGTGCTCTGCTTGACATGTATGGGAAGTCTATTCCATAGCACGGGCTATAACTAAGTTATGAACCTCTCCCTCCAGCATGTTCTGTTGATTATGGTAATGAGGTTGAGGTCCTTGGAGCATGTGATCAGGAGGGATTGGGATTTCTTTAGATGTAGCATTTCTAACAGAGCTGGGTCAGACATGGCTTTGTAAGTCATGCAGAGATCGCCTCTAAGTAGGCGATATGAGACAAAGAATAGTTGGAGTTTTTTGAGTCTGTCCATATAGGACAAGTGTTTAAGGCCTAGGATCCTCTTTGTGAGGTACTTTTGTGGCTTCTCCAGTTGTTGTAAGTGTCTAGTGAGGTACATGCCAAATGGGGCATTGTACTCGATGATTGGCCTAATGAGGAAAGAGTAGAGGGAGACAATGGCCTCTTTCTTCCTGGATGCAAAGCCCTTTGTAATGAGATGTGCCACATAGAAGGACTTTCTGACCACAGTGGCAATGTGGTGGTCAAAAGAGAGGTTGCTGTCAACCTGTGTTACCAGATCTCTTATAACTCATTCTATGTTCAGTGGACTACCATCAATGTGGTAATTCAAGGGAACTGGGTTTTTCCCAAGGGGGATGAAGACATGTTTTTTGGCATTGAGCTTAAGGCCATGGTTCTGACACCAGTTGCTAGTGTCATTGAGGCCTTTCTGTAGGATGCCAACATCTCTTGGGGAGTTAATAATAGCTCCCAACTTGCAATCGTCTGTGAACTTTGTCAGCCAGAGTCCCTTCGTGTTGGCCTGGACTTCAGAGAAGTAGATACCAAGCAGGAGAGGACCCAAGACCGAAACCTGTGGGACTCCACTCATGACTGGTCAACAGTCTGACTTGGAGTCAGCTACATTCACACTGTGGATTCTATCTGTGAGCCAGTTTGCAACACAGCTAGTGATATAGGGGTTTATGCCTAGCTTAGTGAGTTTTTCTATGATTCCTGAGTGGGGAATGGTATCAAAGGCCTTGGCCAGATCAAGGTAGGCTGTATGAACCACCTTGCCTTCATCCACAGCTCTGGTGACTGATTCAAAAAAGTCGACCAAGTTGAGCAGGCATGATCTACCCTTCAGATAACCAAACTGTGTGGGATCCAGAGTTTGGAGATTCCCTGTATCCTTATTTATTAAGTCCATGATGATGCGTTCCATAGCTTTGCATATCAGACTCGTCAGGCTTATTGCGCAATAATTCCCGGAGTCTGTAGTCACTCCTCCTGTGGAGAGGGATGACTGTAGCAGTGCATCATTTGGTAGGGACAAAGCCTGAGATGAGGCTGTGATTGAACAGGGCACACAAGTGAGGTACCAGTTCACTCTGTGGTTCATATAGAACACAGCCAGGGATATTGTCAGGTCCCATAGAAGCTATAATCTTGGCCTTGGACAGTGCTGTTGTAACCTGTGTAGCAGTAACACTGGGTGCTTGACAATCTGCTGGTATTGTGATTGGTCCTTTGGGGGGGGTAAAGTTTGTACTGAATCTATCAGCCAGTATATTCGCAATATCTGTTGGCTTGGTATAGGAGGTACCATTGTGCAGTAGCTCAGAGCAAATCTGGGTATTACCGTGGAGATTCTTTACATAACTATAGAAGGCCTTGTGGTTGTCTTTACTATCTGGTGCAATTCTGTTTTCCTAGCTAGCTTTAGAGGATTTGATGACGGATCACAACCTTTTGTTGAGGCTGATAAGAGAGTTTTCCCAGTCTTGGGACTTCACTTTATTCCACATCAGTTTCCTCCTTCTGTTGTAGAGTTTGTTTATGGGAGAGGACCACCAGATTGTCTTCATTTTTTTTGAGAAGAGCATCTTGGTTCTGCTGGGTATGGTGAGATCCATGCATTTGTGTACGTGTTCGTACAGTGCATTGCTGTATGATTCTGCGGTCATGCAACTATTCTCCATTTGCATGGGTGCTGTGAATTTTGCCACCTCTGTTTTTAGAAACCCAAAGTTAGCTTTGGAGAAGTTTGTCAAGGTAGTTACCTTTGTGGGGGTGGGAGGGGGGTGGGAGGGGATGTGGATTTCCAAGGTGATTAGTTTGTGGTCGGATCTAACCAGGGAGGAGTTGACTACTGGTGTAGAGCAACGGTCACCCATGTTAGTAATGACCAGATCAAGGATGTTGCTACCTCTAGTGGGGGTAAGAATGAGCTGGTCCTAAGCATTGGAATTAATGCATTCCAGAAAGCATCGGGCAAGTGCATTGATTTATGTGTTTGTTTGTATTGGTTTATATGCTAGTGTGCCACAGGGAAATGATTGTAGTATGCCTCTTCATGTGCACTCATGAGTGTAATTGTCCTATGGTTTATGTTATAAATTGCTTATAAACATTGTCCATATCAACCAGCCAGGTTGCCTATGGAAGGCACCTAGCAGGTAAGGATATAGGCAACCTTTAATACTGTTGAACAAGGTTAGAGGGGGACAGTGTGCAGCTCAGCAAATAAATGTAATATAACCACTGCGAGTACATACTGCATTTTTATTACTCCAGCTCATGTCTTTGCTTTTTTGAACAGATGCACAGTAAGTAGTTGCAGACAGAAGGAACATGGGTCATTGCACGCAATAACATGAGATGAGAGGACATGGGTGGATCAGTGCAAATCTCCAGTAGTATAATATACTACATAATGTAGACTTTAGGATATCTATGTACAAACCTTTGCTGAATGTGCAGGTCACTAATGAACACTATCCTGTTATGTGCCACTGTGGATACCCCTGGCAGCCTACCTGTCCATCTTATATATATATATGTGTAAGGACATGGTTA